>NW_026266708.1:0-24175 GCF_025860055.1 Xyrauchen texanus | reverse complement strand
TACAAAAGTTGAGTTTCTGTAGAAGACTAATCAAATGTGTCTTTGTAGCATCAGCTGTTAATTCATTTATTCTTAAATGAGTCTCTAAAGCACAAAGTCAGAATAAGTTTGTTTTGTCTATTAATTCCTTCACTTGTCTTTTCTGATGTTAAAATACAAATAATGAACAAATAATACAAATAATGATTTGTTTTTGTCAAAAACTCCCCAAACTTTGATTTTCATAAATAAACAGCTTTATGAATGATTTTCATGAACAGATTTTTATTTAACACTACATGAAAGATCATATTTGAAAAACAAAATAGCTGCTCTTTAACAGAAATGTGTTATATTCACTGTCTGGGAAAACAGAATAACATTTCAAAGTAGATCTCGACAATCTAGAGATGCCAATTATATGGAATATCCACAACTAAAATGAACTATCAATTAATCGCAAACGTGCAAATCACATTGCAGGAGTCTAAATACCATTTGAATAAACACACCCTCTTGATATATTTCCAATGCATTTGCTTAGTATTAATTGATTGATTGATTGATTGATTGATTGATTTGTCCTCGAGAGGAAATTTGTTTGCACCATAGGTGCGTACATAATACAGACACACATGTATAACATATTAGAAACATCAACATATAAACATCTACAAAAAAAAAAAAAAAAATGATGAGTGGTGGTGGTGGTGTAGTGGGCTAAAGCAAATAAATGTAATCAGATTGATTTGCACTTTTCGCACCAAACTCAGAGGCGGAAATCGCGGGGGGTGTCAGGACAGGGTTTAGTTTTTGTGATTTACTATGTGAATGGACAATGGTAATTATACAAAAACGCAATATTTATGTTAACGGGCTGCAGGATGCAAACACATTCAGACAGCAAAACAGAAATGTCACAGAAAAGGACATAACCTCTGGTGCAGAGAAAAGGAAAAAGAAGAAAACAGAGGAAGAGAAAAAACTGCAAGATAAAGGTATGTTAAGTAGCTAGGCTAAGTTACGAGCTAACATTAGCTGGCTAGTTAGTTAACATAGCCTATGTAAAATATCTTCTTTTTTAGGAAAGTTTGATTAAACATCTGTAAATAGCCTTGACATCTTAATATATTATAGTAAAACATATTACTTTGCTAGTTTTAGATTCAAGTTTTTGTCTTCTGTGTAAAAAATAACTTTCCTGTGTATATATTTCTGTAATAAAAATAAGCTTCTGTTCCATAAACTTAGTACTGATAACAACTTAAAATTATTTACATTAGTCTACCATTTTGGGGTCTTTGCTATTATATTCCAATATCATTCTGCCTCAGTTAGCTGTTATAGATTAAGAGTTGTTGTTTTAGGTGTACAGATGGCTTGCTGCTGTGTATAATAATTAGTGTTGAGAAAATAACATTCTGTTCTGTCAAATATGTCCTCTTATGAAACTTCCCTAGGAGCACAGTTGAAATATTTTGGAGGTGGGGCACAACCAACGATGATCTAATATAATATCACACGAAGAGTGCAGTTTTTCTCCAGATGTTATAGTATATTTTTCAATATTCTAGTATGTTTTTATATCAAAGTACTTCTATGAGGTTTCTGGCCTTTGTGTGACCCAGGAGAGAGAGGTTACTAAAAGTGTTGATGCTGCAGAGGCCACAAAGAGCACCAGCTGTAACAAAATAATGAGCCTAAGGACCTTGAAGATAGACTAAAGCCAAGTTTCTACCAGTAAAAAGATATCAAAAGGCTCTGTGAGATAATGGTGGCAAATAGTATCCATTAATAACAAAGGGGCACAGAAATGAGGTAATGCCAGATAACAAACTGTATAGAAGAGGAGATTTTGGACTAAGAGAGTCAGAACGGACAGCTGACCGGTCTCATGTTTGTTGGTGTTCAATAAACTACAACTTTGGCATCTGGAACTCAAGACTCCGAGAGTTTTCTTACAACTTAGAGAGATTCATCGCGATTTTCCACGACAATATCAGATTTTATACAAGTTAAAAAACAAGAAGTTAATATTAAGTGATGTACATTTTAGACACCATATTGCCTGTTTTAGCTCAATTTTACGAACGAAAATAGTTGAAATCTAAGCCACAGCACTGTAATTGCGTCTCTGAGAAACACACCGAGGTGTTTCATTACTGAATGAAATCTCAATGACTCACTCATTAACAGTGACTTACTGCCTCCTACTGGCGGTTTAATTTCACATTTAAAGTATCTTTTCATGTTTTAAATCATTTCAAATATAAAAATTCAACATTTTATTTTTAAAACGTCATATTACTTATGTCTGTGTAAAAACATCTAAATGCTACTTTAAATGCAGCTTCTGTATTTCTGTAGCTGTCGCAGATAGTGTATTTTCTTGCTGAATATTCATCATCTTTTGGAAAGTTTTTTGTTTTTGTTTGTTTTATAAATGTTGTGTAATACTTATTTGGGAATTGTATTTGATTTGCATGATAATTTGGCAATAGTGACACCTACTGGAGAAAATTGGTGACATAAGACGTACTGGTCATGTGATTTGATTCGGAGAAGAAGCTGAGAAACATGAGGTGTTGCACACGAATTAAGAGGTGTAAAATTGAGACGAGTGTTTGGTCAGAAAATGTCTCCTAATGTCTCCTGAATCCTGATTGGAAGGCACACGGTATGTTTGTATATATTGGTTATCATTTATTTATAATTTAAGGTACTGTGTGTATTGATTTCAATTTAATAAGCTTTATATTGAACGACGTCATGGCAAAATCACTTCATCACGAATTTGATTGTAATTTTGGTTTATTTTCAGTTTTTTCACGGTGTCCATTTGATGTTTGTGATGTTGATTGTCCTGATTCTTGAGAGAAAGACATTAAATAAAGAAGACATCGAAGGCATCAGTTGAAGCGTGATTTTTTCTGGTCTGGAGAAAACATTCAGGAGCCGTTATAGTGAAAAACATGCATTCACCCTGCCTGGAAGAGTGCAAGAGTTCATCGTGGAAAAGGAAAGATCGCCAGACCTCGATGTGAAGAGCCTACTACAGTCGACCCCGGTAGAACACTGCAGCCATTGGTGAAAGTGAAGACGTCTCTATTCAATTGAGCAACGCGATTTCGTCGCATTGAAACTCTATTGCGTTTCACGTGACTGCATTCCTTGCCTTGCTAAAGTGCAACGCAAGAAGACATTGCTGCAGTGACGACGAACAGCCACAAGGCGGCAACGTTGCGATGTTTTTCGGACAATCGAGTTTGTCAAGAGTTGCTACTTTTGGATTTGCAGGTCAGACTGTATCTTTTGAACTTGAAATGTCATTTCTTGGTTGCCTTAACATTTATTCTAGTTGAAATTGTGCATATGGTTGAAACAAATATTTGCATTTGATAATTTTCTAAATTGATAGAAGTGTGTAACTTGATTAATTTCCATTTTAACATTCCAATTGACATTGTGCAATTTCCACATGCATTACAGCTTGTTATCAGTGTTTAAAGCTTATTAATAGTGTGGTTTACAGCAAGTTACGGACATGGATCAAAATAGATCAGACATTTGTGTATTAGACCAAGTGATTCAAGCTCTTAAAGAAGAAAAGGCACAATTAGAGGGAAATTAGAAACTGAAATTGATGCCTCTGATAGAGAAAAATATGAAGAACAGCTTAGCTGAAATTAATGCAGATCTGGAAGTTAATAAGGCGAGATTACAGGAATCATCATCACGAGTTGAGCAAGAAGTTAAGCGATCAGAAAGAGAAAGGCATCCAACAGAAAAAAATGCTTGAGTTTAGAGCGTGACGAGTTGGCAAAAAGAGAAGCGGAAGTTTATGTTCACATACTTAAACTTTAAAGATGAAGCTCAATTTATCAGATCTAAATTGAAAGAAGAGTGCTCTAAAACCGAGTTAGATGATATGATTGTGACGGCAGAGAAACGAGAAGCAGAGTTAAAACAAATATATGAGAGTATTAGTGCACTGAGCGTCCCATCTCAAGATATAAGAAGGAGAATGGATAGCTGCACTTCAGTTACTAGTGAAATAACTGCACTACTGAAAGGACGTTACGCAGAAGTTGGCACAAAGGAGTTTGATGCTGAAGCTGTAAAAGAAACACTCCTTCAGTTACTGCAAAGAGATGATGCCAGGTCAGTTTATGGATCAACTGTGTCGAGAGCTGAAAGAGATAGTCAGCAGGGAAGTCATCTGTCAGCAAAAGAGGCGGAAGCAGCGGCACGCTTAGCTGCTGAAGCGTGCTGAACTAAAGCGAGAAAAAGAAATCTCAGCTCAAAGAAAAGAGGTATTAGCCCAACAAGAGAGGTTAAAAATGCTGGAGGAGCAAAGGGATCTTGAAGTAATGGAAGCTGAATACATTGTGTATGCAGAAGAGGAATCAAGATTGAATGCTGAAATAGGTGATGCTAAAGAAAGAAGCACTATGCCTCCAAGTCAGCTTCCACTGCACCACAAAAACCCTTCATGCATCAAGGTTTCCCAAGAAACTTTAGCTCAACCTTGCTCTAAAAATGATCTAGAGAAAAGAGTAGATGAGGTCTTGTTAGTGAAAGCACTAAAAGAATCCCTGGCAATGACTAAACTTCCAGCTCCAGAGCCATTCACGTTTACAGGTGACCCACTCAAGTTCACTGAATGGTGCACCTGCTTTAAAGCTTTGATCGAAACAAACTGTACAAGCCCAGCACATCGGTTGTTCTATCTGAAAAGGTACTTAAGTGGAGATAAGCTTAGTGTACTAGAGGGAACATTTTATATGAGTGATGAGGATGCATACACACAAGCTTGGGATGTCCTGAACAAACGTTATGGACACCCCTTTGTAGTTCAAAGAGCGTTTAGAACAAAGCTAAATAACTGGCCAAAACTTGGACCCAAAGAATCACTGAAATTAAGGGAGTTTAGTGATTTCCTCATCTCTTGCAAAAATGCAATGCCTCATGTACATGGTTTGAGGGTTTTGGACGATTGTGAAGAAAACCAGAAATTGCTTCAGAAACTTCCTGACTGGATCACAACTCGCTGGAATAGGTATGTCACTAAAGCATTAGATGAAGAGAAGCCATACCCAAGCTTCACTGAGTTTTCAGACTTTGTGGCAGAGGAGGCACGTATTGCATGTAATCCTGTTTAATCTCTACTTGCTTTAAAACATGCAGATGAAAAGTCTGGCAAGGAGCAGAAACGTCTCAAGGCCAGTGCTCTGACACAAAATGTTAAACCCATTGGAAGGAGTGCATTGGAAAGAGACAAAGGTTCCAAACTAAGCCCTTCTGTCACTCAGGATAATACACAAATAGAATGTGTCTGCTGTCAGCAAAATCATTTTATATACAAATGTGAAAGGTTTGCGGCAATGCCTCTTGAGGAGAAGAAAAGGTTTGTCATCAACATCAAGATGTGCTTTGGTTGTCTTCGAGTCGGCCATGTCTCTAAAAACTGTAGAAAGCGAGCTACTTGCAACATCTGCAGGAAGAGTCACCCCTCTCCACTTCATGAAGAAGCGCTCTCAAGGAGGAAAGCTGGAAGCTTCACCTGATGAAAGGGCTTCTACTAGCTTATGCAGTGTGGAGATGGATAATGGTAATCACACTTCGATGATTGTTCCAGTATGGCTCTCTTGTGCTACAAAGGACAGCACAGAGATTTTAGCCTACGCATTGCTGGACACGCAGAGCAGTAATACATTTATCAATCAAGACATCTGTGATAAACTACAAGCAAACACAGAACCTGTGAAATTAAAGCTGTCCACAATGACTGATAGAGCTTCAATAGAGAATTGTCAGAGAGTAGTTGGACTAAGAGTGAGAGGTTTTAGTCTGCAAGAGTACATCGAGTTGCCACCCGTATACACTCGAGAATACATTCCCTTGGAACGAGATAGCATTCCTACTTGTAAAAAAGCTCAGAAATGGATGCACCTGCTCAGTGTTGCAGACAAGATGCCAGATTTGTTGAATTGTCCTGTAGGGCTTCTAATTGGCTTTGATTGTCCAAGGGCTCTGAAGCCAACCCAAGTGATATCAGGGAAGGATCACGAACCATACGCAGTCAAAACGGACTTAGGCTGGAGTATAGTGGGATCCATAACACCCCATACTTGCTCTAGAAATGTAGTGGGGTTCTGTCATCGCATTTCTGTGAAGGAACTCCCAGCAATCACACCTGCTGCTGTAATCAGGACGTTAGAAGCAGATTTTCGGGATACAGACTCAAGAGAAAAGACAATATCTCAGGAGGACATTCAATTTCTTCAACAGTTGGATGAAATGACTCAACACAACAAAGAAGGACATGTAGAAATGCCCTTACCTTTCAGAGAGCGTCCTCAATTACCGAATAATAAGCAGCTTGTTACGGTTCGTTTGAAACATTTGAAAAGAAAACTGGAGAGAAATCCCAAGTACAGAGAAGACTATGTGAGATTTATGGATGGTGTCTTCAGAGATGGTGATGCCGAAGAAGCAGATGCCTCACCAAAAGAAGGCAATGCATGGTACATTCCGCACCATGGGGTGTACCATCCCAGGAAGCCAGAAAAAATAAGAGTGGTATTTGACTGCTCAGCCAAATTTGAAGGTACATCTTTAAATGACCACTTATTCACAGGTCCAGACTTAACAAATGCTCTAACTGGAGTTTTGTGCAGATTTAAGTGAGTATCAGATTGCGATTGTTTGTTATGTGGAGAAGATGTTCCACCGCTTTCACGTCAGTCCAGATGATCGTGATTTCCTGAGATTTCTATGGTGGGAAGAAGGGAACACCGAAAGGGAACCCAAGGAATACCGCATGCGAGTGCATATTTTGGAGCTGCATCCTCTCCGGGTTGTCGCGAACTACGGCATGAAATATCTTGCCAGCAAATATGAAAGGGACTACCCACTGGCAGCGAGCTTCATTCGCAAAAATTTCTACGTGGATGATGGACTTGCCAGCGTTGATTCCATCGAGAAGGCCAACAAGTTGGTTAGTGAAGCGCAAGAGGCCTTGGCTAAGGGAAAACTGCGTTTACACAAGTTTGTTTCTAATAGCAGAGAAGTCTTGAGTGCAATTCCAGAGAGCTAACGTGCCAGTGTAGTGAAGGATGTAGATCTAAACTACAATGAGCTTCCAATGCAGAGTGTACTGGGAGTAAAGTGGAACATAGAGACTGATACATTCTCATTTAAATTAAATTTAACTTAAATTGACTTTAATGAAAAGGCTGCCACTCGGCGAGGAATTCTGTCAGTTGTTGCAAGTGTGTACGACCCATTAGGTTTTCTCAGCTCCCTATATCTTGACTGGGAAGAGAGTGCTCCAGGAGATGTGCAAACAAGGGGTAGGATGGGATGAACCTCTTCCCTCTGATCTGAAGCCAAAGTGGGATACATGGACCCATGACTTGGAGAATCTCCAAAAGGTTAAAATACCAAGATGCTCAATTCCTGGAAATATAGGCAGAATTCAGAAAATAGAGCTGCATCATTTTTCAGATGCTAGCAGTGAGGGTTATGGGCAGTGTTCATACATCAGGATTGTTGCTGATGAACAAGTACATTGTGCACTGGTCATGGGTAAGGCCAGAGTAGCCCCTACTGAAGGTTTTCAGCATACCACGCCTTGAGCTAACCGCAGCCACAGTTTCTGCGGCAGTAAGTCATGTTCTTAGGGAAGAGCTTGATCTGAAGGTAAATGAGGAGTTTTTCTGGACTGATTCCCAGGTAGTGCTAGGGTATATCAAGAACGAAGCTCGGCGCTTTCATGTCTTTGTAGCTAATCGTGTACAGAAGATAAGAGACTCTACAGATCCAAGACAATGGTTCTACGTGGAAACAAGTCAAAATCCTGCAGACTGTGCGTCTAGGGGTCTCAAGGTGGCAGACCTGATGGACTCAAGTTGGTTGATAGGTCCCAAGTTCTTATGGGAACGAGAGATTAGCACTCATGAAAAATCCCCAGTGCTTCTTGTAGGTGACCCTGAGGTAAAGGTCCTGAAAACAGATGCCTGTGTAAGAGGTTGCTTCCTTGAAAGACTCAAGATTCTCAGATTGGAATACAGCCCTCCATACTATTGCTAGGATCAAAAGACTGGTAAACAAAGACAAGTCAGGGTTCATTAGTGCAGAGGAGAAAAGAAAGCAGCTCTTGTGCTCATCAAGGCAGCACAAAGAGAAGCCTTTGAAGAAGAACTGAAATTGCTTAGTCAAAACCCTGCTAAGCTGCCAAAGAATAACAAGTTATACCAACTTGATCCCATCCTCCAGACTGAACTGCTTAGGATTGTAAATAGTCAGTCCAGCTACCACTAACACAATAAATGACCCAAAGAGTGTTGAGCCTTTGGCGCCTAATCATCTGCTCACGATGAAGACCTCAGTGCCTCTTCCTCCTCCTGGAAAATTTGTCCGTGAAGATTTGTATGCTAGGAAAAGATGGAGGAGAGTGCAGTACTTGTCGGAACAGTTTTGGAGCAGATGGAGCAAAGAATACCTGGCCAACGTAAGCCTCAGACAGCAGTGGCATGCGCCTAGAAGAAATGTTCATGTTGGAGATGTAGTAATTCTCAAAGAGGACAATGTTCCCAGAAATGAATGGAGGCTAGCTAGAGTCATTGAGACAAGTGTAGACGATGATGGGTTAGTCGCGAAAGGTTAAACTCCAAATGGGACAAAGTAAGTTAGGTAAAAAGGGTGAGCGATTGACACCCATATCCCTTTTGGAGCGTCCAATCCAAAAATTAGTAGTAATAGTTGAAAACAACTCTTAAAATATGAGTGAAACCTCAAAATGGGATTAGACGAATTAGTTTTGACATCTAAAATAGTTTAATTCAAATAAAGGTAAAATAACACTGGTTGTGAAAGTGTTGAAATATGAATGAAAGTTAAGTAAAAGCTTATAGAAAAATTGCAGGATTTATTTAATTTGATCGAAATATTACTGACATAAATCCTTGTAATTTTGGTGGCAGTGTAGCTGTCGCGAGATAGTGTATTTTCTTGCTGAATATTCATCATCTTTTGAAAGGTTTTTGTTTGTTTTATAAATGTTGTGTAATACTTATTTGGGAATTGTATTTGATTTGCATGATAATTTGGCAATAGTGACACCTACTGGAGAAAATTGGTGACATAAGGCGTACTGGTCATGTGATTTGATTCGGAGAAGAAGCTGAGAAACATGAGGTGTTGCACACGAATTAAGAGGTGTAAAATTGAGGCGAGTGTTTGGTCAGAAAATGTCTCCTAATGTCTCCTGAATCCTGATTGGAAGGCACACGGTATGTTTGTATATATTGGTTATCATTTATTTATAATTTAAGGTACTGTGTGTATTGATTTCAATTTAATAAGCTTTATAGCGAACGGCGTCATGGCAAAATCACTTCATCACGAATTTGATTGTAATTTTGGTTTATTTTCAGTTTTTTCACGGTGTCCATTTGATGTTTGTGATGTTGATTGTCCTGATTCTTGAGAGAAAGACATTAAATAAAGAAGACATCGAAGGCATCAGTTGAAGCGTGATTTTTTTCTGGTCTGGAGAAAACATTCAGGAGCCGTTATAGTTTCCTCTCCATTGCAAATATTTTGTTGATACTTATTTAATTTGATTGGTAACAGCCCTTTTGTGTCTTCATATAATTTAATTTGATTACATTTATGAAATTTACACAAAAGATCATGCATGCATATAATTAGGTTTAAAAATAAATTTATGAAGGTAAAATGCCCATAAAAGTAATAATAATAGTAGTAAGGCTTTCCTCGGTGTACACGTATCCTTGCAAGTACAATTTTGCCTGTATTATTGGTGTCCCCTTCAAAAATTGCTCTTGAGAATTGTTATGTTTATTGTCCCCCAACATTTTTATGAAATTTTAAGCCCCTGATTATACTATCCGTTTCTATTTGCAATGAAGATACTTTTGCAACATGCAGTGTAACTTTTTACAAGTCTTATAAAATCCCTGTGTTTCAGATAATTATAACTTTTAATATTAATATTTTGACCCAAAAATGTAAATTCTGTCATCATATACTCAACCTCATGTCCTTCCAAATCCATGTGACTTTCTTTTGCAGAACCCCCAAAAAAGGTCTTTTGTATTCCATATAAGGAAAGTAAATGGTGAGCAAAATAGCTTGTTTTGGTCACCATCGACTTTCATTATATGGACAAAACATTCTTTAAAATGTCATCTTTTGTGTTTCACAGAAAAAGTCACACAGGTTTGGAAGGACATGAGGTTGAGTAAATAGCTGTGCGTAAGGTCTTCACGTAAGATGGGGTATAAAGTTCATACTAAGGGCTTAGTAACTACTAGTTAGTTTGTAACTAAGACAGTGCTTAATTTGGTTGCTCCACCTGTTCTTAATGCAAGTCTTAACTAGTAAGTCGTAAACTCTCCGTAAAGTGATGCGTGGTCGCATAATATGAAGTTTATCTGCATTGATCTGTTAAGCACCTTCATATTTGTACACAAAAGTATTAAAAATCCATGAACTTCAATTTGATTTGTTACGGTTGATGTTCAAACCTTGTCTGCTCACGTAACTGTCACTCGCGGACGTCACAAGAGCAGCTCTCTTGAGAGACATATTTTGATCATTAAAATATTATTTTAATGATTTAAAATTATAAATGTTTTTGAAGCCTGAAAAGGAAATCATAGCCTTATTTTATTATATGACCCAAGCTAAATCTGTATAAATGACTTTGTGAGTTTTTATGTTAATTAATCGTCATATTCATGAAAGACCTAAAACAGGCAATTCATTGTCATAATCACAATTATTTGTTTGACAATTAATTGTCAGCCAAATTCACAATCGTGACCCCTAATTTTCATTATTAGGTTCCTACCTTGTGTATTGTTTTGTTAAAAATGTGTATGAAATTGCAAACATTGACAACAGCTTGTATCATTATTAAAAATCGCGATTTCATTACGTCATATAAATTGATAAAATGTGAAATTTGTACATTTTAAAAAGCTAAAATGATATTAAAATCACAAATAAAAATTGCAATATACTATACTGCATGAATATATAAGAAGTTTGCTTAATATATATTTTGTTAGTTATATTATGCTTACATGTCATCAAAACTGGCGAGTAAAAACAAAAATGTGTTAGCCAATGACACTTCTTTCTCCAACATGATCGTAGTGTTGAAAGGGTTTACTTAAATGTACTAAAAGCGGCAAAATGCTGCATTTTAATTACTATTATTACATGCGGATTAATGCCGACAGCTACAACATTTACTGATAAAACTAAAATTGCCAATCAGAATTTAGTAATTACAATGATTCAGTATTTTGTGTGGCCAAATGAGAAATGGGGTTTCGGTTAGCTGGGATTGCAGCCTACTTTTTTGTCCTTTTGCTGATCACATGCCTGTGTGTTGAAACTTGACACGGGCGACGCATCCTGAAAACTGCACTGTTTGAACGGTTTCATGCTGAAGAGACGCTGGAAAGGGTTTTACTCTCTCGTAAATGTCAACATCATAATGTATGTCGATATGATTGATGCCTGTCATGCAAAACATGAGCTCATTGATGTCATACAATATCAGTCTGCTTTTTATTCCATCAGTTACACCTGGTCGAGTCTTCATAAATATTTAGTTTATACGTAGGGTTACGTCCTACCGAAGTTTAATGGTGCAATGCTCAAATATTTAGTAGTGCGTAAATTGTGATTTAGTGCCCATTTGCATACAACTAGGCTAAGTTTAAACTTTACGTATAGCTGGTGCAACCAGCCCCTGATCTTTATATCAAACTTTTATTTGTTCTTGTTTTGCAGTACAAGCTTGCCCAGAGTTTTCTTAAGGCGTTTGGAGTGTGATGCATCACGTTTCCTTGGCCATGAGCCTGATGTTTGTGAAGCTTTCTGCAATGCACTTTGAGTATGAAGATGTGATTGTTGTATGGTTCTAGGTTGAACATGTTTGCCTCAAGTTCCTTGAATGCAGAACCACCATGGAGTTCCAGAACCTTCTCAGCTGTCTTGCAGACTTTCAGGGCGCTGTCGGACGGTCTTATAAATCCACCTCAGGACTTCATGATGTTCAGTGTGTTCATCTTGGGAAGAGCTCTCGACACTCTGTGCTGATTAACAGGTAGTGCACAGAATCATCTTCATAGTTGTTTTAACTGCAATGCCTGTTATGTACCCCACCACAGCCTCTTTGAACATGGACAAGCTGGGAAGAGATACAGTGATGTTTTCTCTGTCTACGGTTTCAGGCTGAACATCACTGCCTGAAATGCATATCAGAAGGTGTCCAGTGGAGAACAGCTGCCACTAGCTCTGATGGCATGTCTTGCTACCATTCTTTTGAAAGCTGTTATATGTGGGATTGTTGTTAAATCCATTAGCAGATTTGTCACCTCATATCTGCAAATCTTTATTGTACTGTTCAGTGTAAGTACATTTTACATTGTACTTAGGAAGCTTTTGTCATTGAACAAATATGTATGAATTCCTTGAGTGTGCATATATCAATAAACTTATTTCTAACTATGATTTAAAAGATCAGGGATTGTTGAAATTATCCATCCATCCATCCATCCATCTTCAACCGCTTATCCGAAGTCGGGTCCACGGGGCAGCTGCTCCAGCAGGGGCCCCAAACTTCCTATCGAGCCACATTAACCAGCTCTGACTGGGCGACCCGAGCGTTCCCAGGCCAGTGTGGAGATGTAATCTCTCCACCTAGTCCTGGGTCTTCCCGAGGCCTCCTCCCAGCTGGGCGTGCCTGAAACACCTCCCTAGGGAGGCGGCCAGGGGCATCCTTACCAGATGCCCAAACCACCTCAACTGACTCCTTTCAGCGCAAAGGAGCAGCGGCTCTACTCCGAGCTCCTCACGGATGGCTGAGCTCCTCACCCTATCTCTAAGGGAGAAGCCCGCCACCCTTCTGAGGAAGCCCATTTAGGCCGCTTGTACTTCGCGACCTAGTTCTTTCGGTCATGACCCAACCTTCATGACCATAGGTGAGGGTAGGAACAAAAATTGACCGGTAGATCGAGAGCTTTGCCTTTCGGCTCAGCTCTCTTTTAAGTGACTAACGGTCGCGATAGAGCGAGTGCAATACCGCCCCTGCTGCCCCGATTCTCCGGCCAACCTCCGCTCCATTGTCCCCTCACTTCGTGAACAGGACCCCGAGGTACTTGAACTCCTTCACTTGGGGCAAAACCTCATTCCCTACCTGGAGTACGCACTCCATCGGTTTCCTGCTGAGAACCATGGCCTCAGATTTAGAGGTGCTAATCCTCATCCCAGCTGCTTCACACTTTCGACTGCCAAGCGATCCAGTGAGAGCTGAAGGTCCGCGGACCAATGATGACATGAAGACAACATCATCTGCAAAAAGCAGCGATGAGATCCCCAGCCCACCGAACCGCACACCTTCCCCACCCGACTACGCCTCGATATCCTGTCCATGAATATCACAAACAGGATTGGTGACAAAGCGCAGCCTTGGCGGAGACCAACCCCCACATGGAATGAACTTCGACTTTGTGCCGAGGACCCGGACACAGCCCTCGCTTTGGGCGTACAGGGATTGGATCAGCCCTAAGAAGGGACCCCCCACCCCGTACTCCAGCAGCACCTCCCACAGTCTCTCCGGGGGACCCGGTCATACGCCTTCTCCAGATCCACAAAACACATGTAGACCGGATGGGCATACTCCCAGGCCCCCTCCAGGATCCTTGCGAGAGTAAAGATCTGGTCCGTCGTTCCACGGCCAGGGCCGAAAACTGCATTGTTCCTCTTCAATCTGAGGGTTAGACAATCGGCCGAACCCTCCTCTCCAGCACCTTGGAGTAAACTTTACCAGGGAGGCTGAGAAGTGTGATACCCCTGTAGTTGGCACACACTCTCTGATCCCCTTTTGAAGAGGGGAACCACCACCCCGTTCTGCCACTCCTTAGGCACTGTCCCAGATTTCCACGCCAATGTTGAAGAGGCGTGTCATCCATGACACCCCTCCACATCCAGAGCTTTCAGCATTTCTGGTCGGATCTCATCAATCCCGGGGCTTTGCCACTCGCGGAGTTGTTTGACTACCTCAGTGACCTCCCCAGGGAAATAGAATCTGATCCCCCATCATCCTCCGGCTCTGCCTCTACCATAGAGGGCGTGTTGGGATTTAGGAGTTCTTCAAAGTGTTCCTTCCACCGCCCAATAACCTCCTCGGTTGAGGTCAACAGCGTCCCATCTTTGCTGTATACAGCTTGAATGGTTCCCCGTTTCCCCTCCTAAGGTGGCGGACGGTTTCCAGAAGCACTTTGGTGCGGACCGAAAGTCCTTCTCCATGGCTTCTCGAACTTTTCCCACACCCACTGCTTTGCCTCCCTCACGGCCGAGGCCGCAGCCCTTCGGGCCTGTCGGTACCTTGCAACTGCCTCCGGAGACCTCGGGACAACAAATCCCGGAAGGCCTCTTTCTTCAGTCGGACGGCTTCCCTGACCACCAGTGTCCACCACGGTGTTCGAGGGTTACCACCCTTGCGGCACCTAAAACCTTGAGGCCGCAGCTCTCCACAGCGGCTTCGGCAATGGAAGCTTTGAACATTGCCCACTCCGGTTCAATGTCCCCAACCTCCGCGGGGATGCCTGAAAAGCTCCGCCGGAGGTGTGAGTTGAAGATCTCGTGGACAGGGACCTCCTCCAAACGTTCCCAGTTCACCCGCACTACTCGCTTGGGCTTCCCAGGTCTGTCCAGAGTCTTTCCCCACCCCTGACCCAACTCACCACCAGATGGTGATCGGTTGACAGCTCTGCCCCTCTCTTTACCCGAGTGTCCAAAACATATGGCCTCAGATCCGACGACACGATTACAAAATCGATCATCGACCTTCGGCCTAGGGTGCTCTTGTACCACGTACACTTATGAGCATCCTTATGTTCGAACATGGTGTTTGTTATAGATAATCCATGACTAGCACAGAAATCTAATAACAAACATCCACTTGAGTTCAGATCAGGGAGGCCGTTCCTCCCAATCACGCCTTTCCAGGCATCCCTGTCATTTCCCACGTGTGCGTTGAAGTCACCCAGCATCACAATGGATTCCCCTACTGGGGCCCTATTCAGGACTCCATTCAGGGTCTCCAAGAAGGCCGAATACTCTGAACTGCTGTTCGGTGCATATGCACAGACAACAGTCAGAGTTTTCCCCCCCACAACCCGTAGGCGTAGGGAGGCGACCCTCTAGATCCACGGGGTAAACTCCAGCGTAGTGGCTCAGCCGGGGACTCGTGAGTATCCCCACACCGCCCGTCGCCTCACACCTGGGAAACTCCAGAGAAGAATAGAGTCCATCCCTATCCAGGAGTACGGATCCAGAGCCAAAACTGTGCGTCGATGTAAGCCCCACCAGATCCAACTGGTAACGCTCCACCTCCCTCACTAGTTCCGGCTCCTTCCCCCCCAGTGAGGTGACATTCCACGTCCCCAGAGCAAGCCTTTGTTGCCCGGGTCTGGTCCGTCGAGGCCCACGGCCTTCACTGCCGCCCATATGGCAGCGCACCCGACTCCTGCGGTTCCTCCAATGGGTGGTGGGCCCAAGGGATAATTATTAAATGCTCAAAATCTGGTATGTACATATTCCAGAAATGAATGCAAATGGATAATTCCATTAAGTAAAGGTAAATTCATTTGTGTGTGTATGTGTAATGTGTGTGTGTGTGTGTGTGTGTATATATATATATATATATATATACACACATATATACACACACACACACACACACACATATATACTGCATATGAACTTTGCTTAAACTAGTTCACATTTACTCTATAATCTAGTAAAAAAAAAAAAAAGAGTTAATGTTGGCAAATTATGTAGATGTAATCAACATTATGAACAATGAGCATCAACAGGTTTAAACTAAGAAGGCAGAGAAACATTGCATCCTGTAACAATCTGCAGATGTCGCTATTGGATACTTTTACTTTACACTTTGTTGTATTTTCACTTTTGATTATTAAAGATTATGATCGTTATGCCCACTCTACGTGGGGATATCGTCTAATTTGTGCTTAATAGGTACATAATCTGTATAAATTACAAACTGTGGGCACTTTAGCCACATCCTTAAGTGAGTGTTGTTTCGCGGTTAAATGCTGCACTTGCCGCGATGCCCTCTGTTGGTAGGGAATAGTAAAATGGCCGCCAGAGCACTTCCGGTAGCTTCACCTACTGCTGGCAGTTTAGAATTCTATGAGCAATCCAGTTAGATCAGTGTTACAAACACATAATATGTGTGTGTTGATAACCGGGAAGTAACACACTGAAAAGTAGTTTTCTACTGCAGTACAGCGAAAGGTGAGTCCAAGAAACCTTCAACAAGACTAGACGCTGATTTCTTTTTCTTTTATTGGCGGATGGTATCATGAACACATGCCGCCACCTACTGTTCAGTTTAATGAATCGTATTCCATGCCTTAATCCATATGATAATAAAAATAATACTCATTTACCCCAGGTCTAGATCCATCATGACCCAAATTGACGTCAAAAATCAGGTCAAATATGCAAATCAAACTGATGTCAAAACATGACATCCATTTGACATCCACACAATTATGTCCTATTCTAGATCAAAATAACGACACTAAAGTAATACAATTTAAGAAAAGTTTTATTCAACAAGCTTCAAATTCAAAAATACAATTGAAAACTACCTCTGTGAAGTTGGCACCCCATATCATTAATATGAAGGAAATAAAAACTATTTTCATAATTCAGTTTTGTGCTGTGGATGGATTAACTATTCTGAATCTGAACACAGATCAATCGCCGCCCATGCCCCATATCTGTCGGGAGCAGACCGGAGATAGTTCTTCATGTGTTTATATCAGCCTCTGACGATGTTGGTTTGGACTGCTGTACAGCACCTGAATGAAGATGGAGCAACATCACTCATTTTAAGACATTATAAAGTACAGCATAAATTATAAGATTTTCAGCAACCATCACTCGTACTAACAGCAATCCACCAATTAAAACTCTAAACAACCATGATATTTTTAAACAATACATAATATTTTATTAAAAGACGTGTTCTTCTAATTTTAAATTATGTTTTACACAGCTAGCTTCAACTTTCATATTATACAGGCTACATTAGCTTTCACTGGCGGGAAATTCAAAAATAACTAAAAATAGTAATTGCAGAAAGCATGTTTCATGTGTTCCTCTAACTTGTGTTTTACATTTCACGACATATCAACACATTTACTCACCTGATAAAAAGTAAGCTGGACACGAGTTCACGTTATTGTGAAAGTTTTTCTTCTCTGTTTGGTTCGTTTTAAATTCTCTGGCTTCGACTTGAACTTGTCACTAGCGCCATCTACAGGTGTGGTTATAAACAGCAGAGAAAGCAACTCTCGTTGAATGGGCATTGCGTCTAGATCTGTTGAAATGCAAAAAGGAAATCAGAATATTTTTCAAATCTGTAGGGGTGCCTGTTTTTCAGACATGAAATATCAATATATTTTCATTGTGAAGAATTTGTCCCACTGTAAATGTTATTATAATGAACCCTTTCCAGCCGGAGCATTCAAATTTGGGAACAATTATTCCTGTCGCCGTCCAATCACCAATTTTATTTCTGAAAACTGCCAAGATACCCATGACAATATATGCTAAAGGCATATGCGATTGGCTAAGGGGTTAGTGGGCGTGAATAATCAATGTATCGTCATCATCGTCATCTTCCGTTTGCCTGAGCGGAACCAGAGAGATTCTTTTAATTTGTTGTTAATTTATTTTATTTACTTGTAATATTTTGTATTAATATTGTTGTTGTTTTGTATATACTGTTTTTGGTATTATAATTTTCTATTTAATTATTGTGTGATTTTGATACCAAATAAAAAATAAATAAATAAAAAAAGAGCGGAACCAGAGAGGACACGCCGGGAGAATCCCTGCAGTGTTGAACTTACTGCTTCAAATTGAAAACTGAGCCGATCTTAAGACAGTTAACATGTGTCGGTATTGTCTATTGAAAGTCAAAATGTTTTAGTTACAAAGCATTTATTTGTAGGAATGTTGTGGAAGATAGTCAAACCTTTTTGTAAGCGCTATTTTTATTTATTTATTTCTGGAAACAAAACTTGACCGTCATCAGCAAGCGTCTAAAATGCTAAACTTAAACAAGCTGACGACGAATTAATATTTTGCCATAAATTTATATCATTAACATAATCACTGATGTCAATATGACATCAATTTGACGTCTAAAATCACACATTGATTTGATGTAAATTGAACGTCATATTGGCCTACATATACATTAAACAAGTTTCATTGTGGCATTAACTTCCTATTTTCACCCAATTATTACTGGATGAAATTGCCGATCAAACTGAATTTAAAATGATGTTATACAGCATCTTGATCAAGTCTTGACTAATATTTGACGTCAAATTGATAACAAGGTGCCTGCTGGGTCCTCCAGCTTCCACACTGTAAGTAAAAAGTATTTCTAATGCACACTCAAACACAGCCAAGCTGACCGAAGTGCTGTACAGATGAATCTACAATACATTAAAATAAAACAAACACGTCATTAAAATAAAAAAATAAATAAAAAAATGTCAAGACAATCTCATTTAATACTGCAAAACACTAGAGAACACAAGTGCGTTTTAAGCTTACGTTTAAAGATAGACCGTGATGAAGCTTATCTAATGTCAAGTGGCTGATTCCAAAGTCTATAGGGCAACTCCAAACGCTCGATCACCCTTACATATACCACGTGACCGAGGAATATGCATTAAAATTTTGTCTGCAGATCTTAAAAAGTTGGTAAATATTGCTGTATTATATCCCATATGACGGGGCCTGGTTATTAAGAGCTTTCAAATCAAACAACAGAATTTAATGAAAATATAGCGTTAATTCCGCAGCGGCTCACTGACAGTGGTGTGCTCTTACGTCATATGAGTGGCGTCATCAACGTGGTCTCTGCTGCCCCCAGATCTACAGCAGTGGTTCTCAACCTTTTTGAACAAACGCCCCCTGACCTCTTCATGATCCTCTTAACCCTTTCCCCGCCAAACACGGAATTTTCCGTGTTTTATGAAAAACGCTTCCCCGCCAAACACGGAATTTTCCGGGTTTCCGTGTTTTAGGTGTTATACGGTAAGGAAGACCCCTCCGCATGTTTTGAAAGAGTACGCAACTCTTTGATCAAAGAAACAGACTGCGATCGTCTCAAATATGAAGTAGAGTATGAGAAGCTCAAAATATCAGACATAAACATGCCTTTTTCTCAGCTTTTTGTCTGAAATGTTGTTTTTTGACAAAACCTACCTCTGTTCAAGTCGCAATAAAAAAGAACAAATGAAGATAAAATAAAATCGTTTTTTTTTTTTTTGCCTAAAAGCAGAGGCCCAGATCTTTATTTTGATATATAGCATCTTCATATATTCATGGAAGAAAATATTCTACGGGCCATAAAAGTTTAGCGAAAATCGTCAAAAACCCTGGCGGTGGCTGGCAACTTTTTTTAAAAAACGCTGGCGGGGAAAGAGTTAACGCCCCCTCACCCCCCTAAAAAAAAAAAAAAACACTTCAGAAATACTATTACAGCCAAACAATTGCAACACTGATACCTGAAGCCTGAGTTTTTGGTAAAAAAAAACTGAAACAGAAGTTTCTTATTGTATTTAAACTACATGTAAAAGCCTCAAGTTGAGTAATATTGTGTTTGGAAAAAATGCAAAAACACATGGATTGTTTGAAAGGTATTGCAAATGTATTTAGAAATTCAAACAAATTCAGGCTCACACACAATTTTTTTTAAGATGAACCAATCACGTGAACAATAACGTAACTAACCTAAATGGCCAATGAAAAAGCAGCGGTCGTTCGCGCACTCAATTAGGCGATATATACTAGGCTTCAAATTTGAATAGCCTACAAACGGTAATTTCTACCACTCTGACAGCTGCGGCATTTGTTTTTAGGCGTTGCTATGGAGATCATTTGCCGGTAACTAGCCGAGTGGGTTATTAGCAACATTTAAATATGAATTAATTAATTTGCACAGACATAATTTTATTTTACATTCAAATGAACATTGTATGTGTTGTCAGAGGCTTAAACGTTGTGATGAATAACAGTGAGTAACGTAGGGTGACCACCTGGCTATTGCTCTGTTGCAGGTCAGCAGACCTGATTTTGCGGGACACGAGGGAGAGAACTTAAGTTACTATTATTATACTAGGTGAATAACTGCAAAAAGACATCTAATATAAAATCAATATTTATATTATTATGACATTATTATTCCCATCGGCCAATTACACATTGCAGAGTAGAGATGCGAGGATCAGCTCTAACGTCACCCGAATCAGCTGTTAAAAACAAACTCACCATCACCAATGATTTTCTCCGATTAGATATCCGCACCCGATCATCACATTCCAATTAAAATTCTCAGGGCCAGATGTACTAACGCTTTTGCGCCCACTTCAGGCGTATTTGTTTCGCAAAGTGCGCATAAAACCATGGAGGTATGTACGAACGGGACGCACCGAGATGAAAGCGCAGATTGCCTGTCGCAATTGAAAATGGCAAAATGCGCTTTTCCTGTCATGCATATGCATTCATGGGATGGACAAGGGAAAGTGGGAGTGCCACATAAATAGATGGGAGGGAAGTGTAAACTGCGCCTAATTATGCGCCTAATTATGTATTCCGCGTTATGTACAGAAAAAGCCGGTGAAAGCGCGCCTCTATTTTGCGCTGAAAATTCTCCGCCTCTTAAAAGCATGTGTAACTTAGGAAGCGGCTCTCCTGGCATATCCTCCTGGTGAAGTGGCAGCAGTAATCCGAGCAAGACGAAGACATAAGATTTTTGCGCAGGCAGCCTGTTGAGTACCTCTGAGTAACGCCCCCCATTTGTGCCTGAGCGCCCCCCTCTCTGCTGCCTCGTTCACACCACCCCCCAACACTGTCCAAACGCCCCCCTTGAGAAACGCTGCTCTACAGTTTTAGATCACGTCTGACCTGAAGCTCATTCGACTGAAGCACTCTGAATAATTTGATCAGGATTAGGACAGTAATATTTGGGATGCACATTATTGAAATGCTCTGCTGTGAATGTGAAACTCTTTGATTTAAAAACCAGAATACTGAGTGTTAAAACGGGATTAGTAAACTGAAGTGAAACTTTGAAGAAGGATTTGGAAAATGGCGTCTGCATCTTTTTCTGAGGAGGATTTCTCTTGTCCTGTGTGCTGTGATGTTTTTAAAAATCCTGTTGTCCTGTCCTGTAGTCACAGTGTGTGTGAAGAGTGTATTCAGAAGTTTTGGGAAAGTAAAGGATCGAAAGAATGTCCAGTTTGCAGAAGCAGATCAACATTAGATCATCCTCCATTAAATCGGTTTTGAAGAACTTGTGTGAGACTTTCTTACAGGAGCGAAGTCAAAGATCTTCATCAGGATGTGAAGCAGTCTGCAGTCTTCATGAAGAGAAACTCAAACTCTTCTGTCTCGATGATCAACAGCCGGTGTGTTTGGTGTGTCGAGATTCCAGAACACACAAAAAACACAATTTCTGTCCTGTAGATGAAGCTGTCATCGATAATAAGGTCAGATCAATTATATTCAAAACATTTATTGAAACAGCACAACTTTCCAGCATACTTTATGATTGCATATATGAACAAATAATTACAGACAGTAAATGAAGATTATTCTGGTCAAACTCATAATGATCTAAAAGCAGAACAGGGCTGGAAAGTAAGAACTCTTTATATTAACATGTCCATTTCTTTCAGGAGAAACTCAAAACTGCACTAAAACCCTTACAGGAGAAACTGAGAATATTTGAGGAGTTTAAACAGAATTTGGATCAAACTGCAGAACATATTAAGGTTTGAATTAAACTGTGTAATTAAAGAGTGTGAAACATCCCATTTTTGGAAGTGTATATTGATATACAGTTTGACCATCAGATCTTTCTCTGAAATGTCTTTTGTTTCAGTTTCAGGCTCGACACACAGAGAGGAAGATTAATGAGGAGTTTGAGAAACTTCACCAGTTTCTACATGATGAAGAGGCCAGCCAGAATAACAGCACTGAGAGAGGAAGAGGAGCAGAAGAGTCAGATGATGAAGGAGAAGATTGAGAAGATGAGCAGACAGATTTCATCTCTTTCACACACAATCAGAGTCATAGAGGAGCAGATGACAGCTGAAGATCTTTCATTCCTACAGGTGGAAACAATGAACATTTATACAACTTCAATATTCATTATACTGGAGACAAATGTCAGTTTCAAACATTCAAAGCAAATTCAGTTTGGATGAATAATCTGTGTTTCTTTCTTTTTACAGAACTTGAAGAGCACAATGGAAAGGTTTGTATTGTGTTTCCTGTTTCTCTCTCGGTTCTGAACCCAAATCAACACGACTGACTCCTGAATGTTTTTCAGAACCCAGTGTACACCAGCAGATCCAGAGAACATTTCAGGAGTTCTGATCAATGTCCCAAAACATCTGAGCAACCTGAAGTTCACTGTGATACAGAAGATGCAGGAAAATGTTCAATACAGTGAGTTGAGAATACAACAATGAATTCATAATGATCATTTGTGTTATTTGATGTGTGTTTGAGTGTGTATCTGTCCTCTCTCTTCAGCTCCAGTGACTTTGGACCCCAACACTGCTCACTGTAATCTCATCGTGTCTGATGATCTGATCAGTGTGAGATTCAGTGAAGAGAAACAGCTGCTTCCTGATAATACTGAGAGATTTGATGTGTTTAAGTGTGTTTTGGGTTCAGAGGGTTTTAATTCAGGGATTCACTGTTGGGATGTTCAGGTTGGAGACTGTACAGGCTGGCGTTTGGGTGTGATGACAGAATCTGCTCAGAGGAAGAAGGACATATACTCCAGGAGTGGACTCTGGTGTGTTTGGTTTTATGATGGTAAATATGTTGCATTCATTTCACCTGATCAAAGATCTCGTGTCTCAGTGAAAGAGAAACTCCAGAGAATCAGAGTTCAGCTGGACTGTGACAGAGGAAAACTGTCATTCTCTGATCCTCTCACTAACACACACATACACACTTTCACACACACGTTTACTGAGAGAATATTTCCATGGTTCAGTGTTTTCTGTGACATTTCTCCTCTGATGATCTTACCAGTGAACTCCTCTGAAAAAAAGACTTAAGAATGAAATTACAGATTAAACTTGTATCTACAAAAGTTGAGTTTCTGTAGAAGACAGACTAATCAAATGTGTCTTTGTAGCATCAGCTGTTAATTCATTTATTCTGACATGTTTTAATGCTTTTTAATGATGCTGGCTAAGATGTGAATTCATATGTGAGATCAGTGATTTACTGTACATCTTAATAATGTGATCTCGGGTTGTTATTGATCATTATATGACAGATATTATGAACAGTGAAGTTCTCAAAATAATCATTATAATACAACTGCTCAACTCATTGTAAAGATGTATATTTAGATGTTTTATCTGTATTATCAGTTATAAATTCACTTACCAACTGGTGTTTTAAAGACTATTTTATAAAACATATCATCATCAAGTCATGGAAACTTTTCAAGAGTTTTTAAGAAGTTTAATTTGTGTTTGTAAAATAAAAAGTACCATAAAAATGTGTTTTATTGTTTTAACTCCAAACACTCACATTTATAACTTAATCTGATACACTAAAGTAAAATATAGAGTTGAGCTGGACTGTGACAGATAACTAACACACACGTTTATTAAGAGTATTTCCATTGTTCAGTGTTGATCGCGACATTAAGGTGAATAATTTCACAGTGTTACAAACACATAATATGTGTGTGTGCGCGCGAGTGTGTGTGTTTATGTGTGTGTGTGTTGATAACAGGTAAGTAACACTGAAAAGTAGTTTTCTACTGCAGTAGAGCGAAAGGTGAGTCCAATGCTGTGTCTGAAATCACCCACTCGTTCACTATTTCCTATATAGTGAATGGCTGTGAGTGCACTATATTTCAGCAGTGAGTGAACGAAATGAGTGAACGATTTCAGACACTGACGTAAATTCCATGCGACAGAGAACACCCGGGAGCTGTCGCAGACATTTGCCATGAACATTTCATCTGTGTGGCTTCATGAATTTGATAATCTCT
>NW_026266707.1:0-24177 GCF_025860055.1 Xyrauchen texanus | reverse complement strand
TGTGGTAATGATATGGAGCATGTATTTTTGGAGAGAGTTCATTGCATGAGTATGCAAGCTCTGTGGCTAAAGTAATGCTTTTCACTGATAGGTTGTTGTTCCAATGTAAGAGAAGGCCACAGATTCGAGCTTGTTTTTTAGGGCCCAAGCACAAAGTGCGTAGGACCCTATTGTTTTCGTTAGGATTATTATTATTATTATTATTATTATTATTATTATTATTAGGGCCAAAGCACAAAGTGCGTAGGACCCTATTGTTTTCGTTAGGATTATTATTTTTATTATTATTATTATTATTATTATTATTATTATTAGGGCCCAAGCACAAAGTGCGTAGGACCCTATTGTTTTCGTTAGGATTATTATTATTATTATTATTATTATTATTAGGGCCCAAGCACAAAGTGCGTAGGACCCTATTGTTTTCGTTAGGATTATTAGGGCCCAAGCACAAAGTGCGTAGGACCCTATTGTTTTCGTTAGGATTATTATTATTATTATTTTTTTTTTTTTTTTTACGACTTACGGGGCACTTTTGGGGCTCTTAACATGCTCAAAAACTCTTGAAAGTTTGCACACGGGTCAGAACCTGCGGTCATTAGGGCCGGGCTGAAGCTGGTACCCGGGCGTGGCAGGGGGGCTCGACAGCGCCCCCTGGAACAGGGTCCGAAAACTTGGTCTATAACTCAAACACGCTTGTATGTAATAATATGAAACTGGGTACACATATAGATCTCATCGTTTCATATATCCTTCATACTTTTACTTTTTACCCCAGACCAACAGGAAACCGTCTATTTAGGGTTGTTTGAAAAGCGTACGCAATGGAATTTGGAATACTCCTCCCAGAGAATTCCACCAATCGCCACCAAACTCGGTCAGCATGATGTCAAGACATTGAGCATGAAAAATTGCCGGCAGATTTTTGATATCTCTAACGGTTTGGCCGTGGCGAGAAACGAAATGATGGCAAGAAACGAGAAACAGTCAGAGTGTTATAACTTCTGCATACATTAATTGATCTCGATGAAACTTCAGCGGTGTGTTCGCTGTAAGAGGCCGATCGCATGGATGTGACTATTGTGAGTCAAAGTTATAGCGCCACCAACTGGCAGAAGGAAGTGTGTCACTTTCAAAATGCTTTAAAATCACCCACTTATTGTTACACGATTTACTTCAAACTTTATGTGTATAATGTAAACACCCGGCAGATGTAGGCGTGTGAAAGGATTATTGATATCTTAAATACTGTTGTTGTGGCAGCTCTTCAAACTTGAATTTTCTTTTTGATGCCTGGTGCAGGGGCTCAGTAGCGCCACCTTCAGACAAAAGTGGGGTATTGGTTTCATACTTTGACCTAGAGTCAGATATTTTGGTTTGAATGTGGAACACATTGCAAATGAACTTTGAAGCTCAAAAAGCACACAAAGGAAGCATAAAAGCAAGGAAGTGTGTTATAACTTTTGCATATATTAACTGATCTCGATGAAACTTCAGCAGTGTGTCACATGGATGTGACTACTGTGAGTCAAAGTTATAGCGCCACCAACTGGCAGAAGGAAGTGTGTCACTTTCAAAATGCTTTGAAATCACCCCTTATGTCTCAATTGAACAAACAGTTGATAAAGAAATCGGGTATCAATATATTGAATTATGAATTATTGCAGTGATCAACTTTAATGTCCGGTTAAGATGAAAATAAACTATTGCTCTGTCTAAGCCATTATCTTTCTGAAACACGTCACAAAAACTTACAGAAACTGATAACACAAACATGATGTTGGAAATATACACTTATCAGAATAGTTATATTAAACTTTAGTCTATTTCAGTTAAAGCCATTTCAGTTATAAAGCTGTCTCATGTAATTTCTCCTTTAATTCTATAATATAACCACTAGGTGGAGTTCTAAGCCTATTTTCTGTATTCTCGTTGTTTTAACGTATGAAGAAGACTTGTACATGTTGTTGAGAACGCAGTAAAGTGTGACGCATATTTACGTTCTGTGAGTTTTATGAGTACTCCGAGTCTTTATTAAAACCAACACATGAAACATATGTCTAAAGAAAGTAGGGATGGGCTGATCGATCCGAACGTATCAAAACGTCCGAGAATGATGATCAAATTTCAAAATGCTTTGAAATCACACTCTTATTTTTATTGTAAACCTGTGATAAAACATATATGCTTGTGTTTTACATTTTTAAGAAAACAAAAAAAAATGGCAGCAAACAACCACTTTTATAATTATTGTTTTGCGATCTTTGCGATTGATTTTCTTTCTGATTAATTTTCTGATAAATCTACCATTTGTTGTTGAAATGACGTAGTTCCAACGGGAGTGCGAAGTGGAGGGCGGGTCCACCTTCTTCATGTAGCCAATCAGATGAGCTAATCGCTAACTCTCGATTTACTCTTATCTGATTGGTTTAAAAACACGCCAGTCACCAGAACACATCTTTAACATAATTTGGCTCAGACCCGTTCTCGTTGCTGCAATGGTACTTTTAATAATGCACACATGCATGTTAAATAATAAATAAATAAAAGAACAAATGAATAAATAAATGAATAAATAAACCATGATTACTTAAGGTTACAAATACACACACACACACACTCCATCATTGCAATCTTGACATCGCAGCCTGTTCATTATATCCGCAATAAAATATAATAATAAAATAGTAAACCTAACATATAAAAATTACTCTGTTTAAATTAGGGCTGGGCGATAAAACGATCTCGATATGGCATCGCGATAATATTTATTTAGACTACGATGATAAACTTTTGACATGTTTACTCGATATGGATAGACCTAACAGCCTATTACAAAGCAGAAATAAACGGACAACAGCCAGTCAGAACGCAGATTTTGGCTTGTGCGTCTAAGTACACGCCCATTTGCTAGCAGAGCACTGTTTGAGCTACCGGCAGTGAAGAAAGTGAGTGTAAAGAAAAAATGAGTGGAAACGACGAACTCGAACTATCTTCCAAAGCTGAGGAAATTGTTGACAAAAAAGGTAACAAGACGTCAATTATATGGAAGTGGTTTGGATATCTGAAAAGCGACGACGCGCAAATAAAGACGGTCTGCGAAATATGCCGTCGGTCGGTGATAACCAAGACGGGAACACAACAAATAAAACCTTTTCGGTCACCTGAAAAGGTACCATCCCAGCGACCACACCGAGAGTATGAAAATGCGGGCCCATGTTAATGTTACTCCGTCCAAAAGTTTTGCAGACTAGTCTTTCTGGCAAAAAACCTATAATAGGGTAATTAGGGTTACATGAGCACTACCTAAAAGGTGTAGCATAGTGACTGGTTTACAATGTTTACATTTTGCACTTTTTACTCAGATTGCTACCTCTAAAACATTTGAGATATTTAAAACCAGTACACAATTAATATTTTATTTATCTGACAGTTAAGTACTTAAATCTGCCAGGGACTTTGTGGTTCACTTGTTTACATTTGTTGTCTTGGTTGTACCTCTGCAAACATTTTGAAATGTTTGCTGCCCTGCTAAAGAAATTTGATGTGATAGTACTGTAGTCACAGCTTTTAGTTTGATATTTTATAATCAGTTACAAGGCAAGCTAACTTGCATTGTTTTGTCAAGGCAGATAAAGCATGTTTGCTAAAAGTAAAATGTTAACATTTAGATTTAAAGTTTATCAATATTCTTTTATAACAAAATATATTCTCAACCAATCCATGTTTGCACAGTTAAATGTTTGCATTGTTATTTATTTATGTTAATAAACTATATAGTTCAACTATTGAACCTTCTGGTTTCTTCAGGCATCATTATCAGTATACTTTTCAAACGGGCAGCATTATTAAATTATATATCGTAACAAATATCGATATCGATCAATATGGAAAAAAATATCGTGATAATATATTTTGCCATATCGCCCAGCCCTAGTTTAAATAGTCAGTAGTACAATTCAGTATCATTCACAGTAAGCACCGCTCCACTGTGATGTTTCCAAGCATATTTTTGCGCATGTAAAGCGGATGATTTTCTACGTCGGTATTGGAGCGTGAGTAAAGTACAAAGCCTATAATAAAGAATAGTTTAGCATCCAAATACATCGCAAATGTAAAAACATTTTGATTGTAAAGAGAGCGTTTTTTTATTAGGTGTTCTGTTCTGAATATCATTCAATTTCAAGGATTTGTTGTGGAATGTTTTGAGAGTATCATCAAATAAGAATAATTCTCTCGTTTTAGTGATTCCCTAGTTATTTTTTTTATAATTCTAATCAGGTAAGGCAAGTAATATTCTCTGTGTCTTTATATAAATAAACCAAAACAAAAAAGTTTGAGCACCGCTGCTTTATGGCACGTTTTGGATTGTGGTCAGCACAGAAAACAGCGCACGATTCTTAAATGGTTTGAAAGTTATATTGAAATGCTTACAAAGGAATGGATAAGAGGAATCGACATTTTTATTTAAAAACAAGTCATCTGAAACCTGACATCAAGTAAGGTGAGGAACAACGAATTTCACACACTTGGAAAATGCTTTTATTTGAATGAGTGAATGTGGCTCTTAAAGAGCCATTGTTGCTGCCCTTAAAAGGACATTTGTTGCTTCATCTTCTGAGTTCCACCTGCAGAGCTTCTCGGAGGTTGCTCGGCAGAAGCTGGTTTCCCTCTGGTCTCAGGTGGACTCCGTCTCTGCACAGATGGAACAAGCCGATGTTTCTGTGGTGAATGCAGCGCATCTGCCTCTCTGCCAAGAAGCCAGACATGGCGCCGTTGATCCACCGCCGGCTTCGTTCAATGCCATAGCCAGTCCTGCCAGTCTGTCCTCTCCAATTTAGACGGGGTAAAATGCCAGAAAACACCAGCCTGGTTCTGGGAAACATTTGTAAGACTTCGGTCAGGTCACTCTTTATTTCCCGAAGAAAATCGAGGCGGTTGCGGCCCACCCGACACAAACTGTTCCCTCCCAGGTGAATAATGAGAATATCTGGAGCTGTAGCTTTGGCCCTGAGAGAGCGCAGAGCTGGAAACAGCTGCTCCCAGAGTCTGCCTCCTCTGCCGTCCCAGGTGATCTCACACTGAAGACCGAGGTTTCCGTCCAGGCGCTGCTCACAGAAGCGAGTATGCAGTGTCGCGGATGATGGAACTGCCGACGATCCAAACACGTGAAGCCATCTCAAAGGCGAGTGAGGGAATGTGATTTACAACCGGTATTTATGAGTGTTGCACGTTTGGTTCCTAAAGGTGTTACAGGCCCCACCCATTTCCAGATTCAATAATCGGCTCGTTCTTACATAGTAGAGCACGTTCGCACATGCGCAGTCTTCAAAAAGCGGTGCTTTATTTATTTATGTACCGTACAAAAACGGTACATAAATAACATTTGTATGTGTTCTAAACAAAAGACACAGGTTGTACTGAATGTCAGCTTGTTTATTTGGCTCAAGATAAGGATTTATTAAGTCCACATGTCATGCAAACAAGAAATGCTTCTAACTAGGTCGAGAGCTGTCGTTGCGAATGTTCGTTGGAGCTCTACAGCACACATCTTCTTCTCGACAGTCAAAGCGAGGTTACGTTATTGCCCATCGTGCACAGCAACCTTAAAGGCACGGGGGTGGCGGTGCCACCGGCTTGGGCCCGCCATCGCTGCTTGCAGCTATATTTAGGGCCCAAGCACAAAGTGCGTAGGACCCTATTGTTTTCGTTAGGATTATTATTATTATTATTATTATTATTATTATTATTATTTTTACGACTATTGGGGCACTTTTGGGGCTCTTAACGTGCTCAAAAACTCTTGAAACTTTGCACACGGGTCAGAACCCGCGGCCATCAGGGCCGGGCTGAAGCTGGTACCCGGGCGTGGCAGGGGGGCTCGACAGCGCCCCCTGGAACAGGGTCCGAAAACTTGGTCTATAACTCAAACACGCTTGCATGTAATAATATGAAACTCGGTACACGTATAGATCTCATCGTTTCATATATCCTTCATACTTTTACTTTTTACCCCAGGCCAACAGGAAACCGTCTATTTAGGGTTGTTTGGAAAACGCATGCAATGGAATTTGGAATACTCCTCCCAGAGAATTCCACCAATCGCCACCAAACTCGGTCAGCATGATGTCAAGACATTGAGCATGAAAAATTGCCGGCAGATTTTTGATATCTCTAACGGTTTGGCCGTGGCGAGGAAACGAAATGATGGCGCGAAAAGAGAAACAGGAAGTGTGTTATAACTTCTGCATACATTAATTGATCTCCATGAAACCGCAGCAGTGTGATCGCTGGAAGAAGCCGATCGCATGGATGTGACTATTGTCAGTCAAAGTTATAGCGCCACCAACTGGCAGAAGGAAGTGTGTCACTTTCAAAATGCTTTGAAATCACCCACTTATTTTTACCCGATTTACTTAAAACTTTAGGTGTATAATGTAAACACACGGCAGATGTAGACATGTGAAAGGATTATTGATATCTTCGATACTGTCGCAGCGGCAACGCTTCAAACTCGAATATTCTTTTTGATGCTTTTGAGACTCTTAGCATACTTGAAATTGCATGAAACTCGACAGACACATCACATTTATTAGCCAGTACACATGTGCAAAGTTTCAGAAACGGGCGTGGTGCAGGGGCTCAGTAGCGCCACCTTTTGACAAAAGTGGGGGGTTGCTTTACACTTTGACCCACAGTCACAAAACTCAGGAATTATATTGTTCTCATCGAGCCGGACAACTTTCTAATTTACAGTCATTAGCTCAGACCAACAGAAAGTCAGATATTGTGGTTTGAATGTGGATGTTTTGGAGAATTTTCTCTCCCTCTCTCACTGACCCTACGTCTCTCTGTGTCTGGGGGAGGGTGCTGATTTTGCTGAGGAGTGAAAATGCTTTTATTTTTTGTTTTTCAAGGTTTTGGGGCCCTTAACGTGCTCGAAAACTCTTGAAACTTTGCACATGGGTCGGAACCCGCGGCCATCAGGGTCGGACCGAAGATGGTACCCGGGCGTGGCAGGGGGCTCGACAGCGCCCCTGGAATGGGATTCGAACACTTGTCCATATATCAAACATGCTTGCATGTAATGATATGAAACTCGGTACACTTGTAGGTCTCGTCGGGCCGAACAACTTTCGTGCTCTAAGTTTTACGCCAGCCCAACAGGAAGTCGGCTATTATGGGTTGTTTGGAAACACGTGCTCTGGAATTATATATATTCCTCCTAGAGAATGAATCCAATCGCCACCAAACTCGGTCGGCATGAAGTCAAGACATTGAGGATGCTACATTCCGGACGGATTTTTGATATCTCGAACGGTTTGGCCGTGGCGAGGAAATTGATTTATGACTAAAAAGGACACATGAAGTGTGTTATAACTTAGTTAGTTCTATCTACAGTTACAAAACTCGGCGTGTATATTGTTCTCGTCGAGCCGAACAACTTTCTAATTTACAGTCATTAGCTCCGACCAACAGAAAGTCAGATATTGTGGTTTGAATGTGGATTTCTTAAAATTTTTCTCTTTCTGAGTGACCCCTCCTCCTCCCTTTCTGTGTTTTTTCTCTCAGTGTCTCTGTCTGACAGACAGAATGGGCCTGCCAAATCTTTTTTTGTGTGTGTGTGTGTGTGTGTGTGTGGGGAGGGGAGGGGGGGGTTCTCTGTTGGGTTTAGATTTGCTTTTTGATTGTTTGATTGTTTTTCAAGGTTTCTGGGTCTTTTGGGGCCCTTAACATGCTCGAAAACTCTTGAAACTTTGCACACAGGTCAGAACCCGCGGCCTTCAGGGCCGGGCTGAATCTGGTACCCGGGCGTGGCAGGGGGCTCGACAGCGACACCTGGAATGGGATTCAAACACTTGTCCATATATCAAACATGCTTGCATGTAATAATATGAAACTCGGAACACTTCTAGATCTCGTCGGGCCGAACAACTTTCTAATTTACAGTCATTAGCTCAGACCAACAGAAAGTCAGATATTTTGGTTTGAATGTGGAACACATTTCAAATTAACTTTGAAGCTCCAAAAAGCACATCAAAAGTAACATAAAAGAAGGGAGTGTGTTATAACTTCTGCATACATTAACTGATCTCGATGAAACTTCAGCAGTGTGTTTGCGGGAAGAGGCCGGTCGCATGGATGTGACTACTGTGAGTCAAAGTTATAGCGCCACCAACTGGCAGAAGGAAGTGTGTCACTTTCAAAATGCTTTGAAATCACCCTCTTATGTCTCAAGTGAACAAATAGACAACAGAAAATCAGATATTTTGGTTTGAATGTGTAACACATTGCAAATGAACTTTGAAGCTCCAAAAAGCACATAAAGGCAGCATAAAAGCAAGGAAGTGTGTTATAACTTCTGCATACATTAACTGATCTCGATGAAACTTCAGCAGTGCGTAAATTATAATTACATTAATAAACCTGAACAGAGACCTCCGGATAAATACTGGCCTTCTGGATTAACACGTTTAAGTGCTGCAAAAGATATTGACCTATGACATCAAAAATTATTCTACATTTGAATTACCTCATAGATGTGACTATTGTGGTTCACGGTCCTAGGCACTGTCCCTGTCTCAAATGGCACACTTCATATGAATTTTCAGTCTTGTGTACTTATTTCAGTGTGTCCATTAACTCCATGAGACCGTAGGGTGTCTCATTTTTCATTTTAGGTATCGGAAGGGTGCTCACGCATACTTTGTGGTTGATATGTGCCCTCCATGCGAACTTTTGCAGAGCCCATGCTGATGCGAGCTCTACAGCACACGTCTTCTCGACGGTCAAAGCGAGGTTACGTTATTGCCCATCGTGCACAGCGACCCTAAAGGCACGGGGTGGCGGTGCCACCGGCTTGGGCCCGCCATCGCTGCTCGCAGCTATATTTATTATTATTATTATTATTATTATTTTTTTTACGACTTACTGGGGCACTTTTGGGGCTCTTAACATGCTCAAAAACTCTTGAAACTTTGCACACGGGTCAGAACCTGCGGTCATTAGGGCCGGGCTGAAGCTGGTACCCGGGCGTGGCAGGGGGCTCGACAGCGCCCCCTGGAACAGGGTCCGAAAACTTGGTCTATAACTCAAACACGCTTGCATGTAATAATATGAAACTCGGTACACATATAGATCTCATCGTTTCATATATCCTTCATACTTTTACTTTTTACCCCAGACCAACAGGAAACCGTCTATTTAGGGTTGTTTGAAAAACGCATACAATGGAATTTGGAATACTCCTCCCAGAGAATTCCACCAATCGCCACCAAACTCGGTCAGCATGATGTCAAGACATTGAGCATGAAAAATTGCCGGCAGATTTTTGATATCTCGAACGGTTTGGCCGTGGCGAGGAAACGAAATGATGGCGAGAAACGAGAAACAGTCAGAGTGTTATAACTTCTGCATACATTAATTGATCTCGATGAAACTTCAGCGGTGTGTTCGCTGTAAGAGGCTGATCGCATGGATGTGACTATTGTGAGTCAAAGTTATAGCGCCACCAACTGGCAGAAGGAAGTGTGTCACTTTCAAAATGCTTTAAAATCACCCACTTATTGTTACACGATTTACTTCAAACTTTATGTGTATAATGTAAACACCCGGCAGATGTAGACGTGTGAAAGGATTATTGATATCTTAAATACTGTTGTTGTGGCAGCTCTTCAAACTTGAATTTTCTTTTTTGATGCCTGGTGCAGGGGCTCAGTAGCGCCACCTTCAGACAAAAGTGGGGTATTGGTTTCATACTTTGACCTAGAGTCAGATATTTTGGTTTGAATGTGGAACACATTGCAAATGAACTTTGAAGCTCAAAAAGCACACAAAGGAAGCATAAAAGCAAGGAAGTGTGTTATAACTTTTGCATATATTAACTGATCTCGATGAAACTTCAGCAGTGTGTCACATGGATGTGACTACTGTGAGTCAAAGTTATAGCGCCACCAACTGGCAGAAGGAAGTGTGTCACTTTCAAAATGCTTTGAAATCACCCCTTATGTCTCAATTGAACAAACAGTTGATAAAGAAATCGGGTATCAATATATTGAATTATGAATTATTGCAGTGATCAACTTTAATGTCCGGTTAAGATGAAAATAAACTATTGCTCTGTCTAAGCCATTATCTTTCTGAAACACGTCACAAAAACTTACAGAAACTGATAACACAAACATGATGTTGGAAATATACACTTATCAGAATAGTTATATTAAACTTTAGTCTATTTCAGTTAAAGCCATTTCAGTTATAAAGCTGTCTCATGTAATTTCTCCTTTAATTCTATAATATAACCACTAGGTGGAGTTCTAAGCCTATTTTCTGTATTCTCGTTGTTTTAACGTATGAAGAAGACTTGTACATGTTGTTGAGAACGCAGTAAAGTGTGACGCATATTTCGTTCTGTGAGTTTTATGAGTACTCCGAGTCTTTATTAAAACCAACACATGAAACATATGTCTAAAGAAAGTAGGGATGGGCTGATCGATCCGAACGTATCAAAACGTCCGAGAATGATGATCAAATTTCAAAATGCTTTGAAATCACACTCTTATTTTTATTGTAAACCTGTGATAAAACATACATGCTTGTGTTTTACATTTTTAAGAAAACAAAAAAAATGGTAGCAAACAACCACTTTTATAATTATTGTTTTGCGATCTTTGCGATTGATTTTCTTTCTGATTAATTTTCTGATAAATCTACCATTTGTTGTTGAAATGACGTAGTTCCAACGGGAGTGCGAAGTGGAGGGCGGGTCCACCTTCTTCATGTAGCCAATCAGATGAGCTAATCGCTAACTCTCGATTTACTCTTATCTGATTGGTTTAAAACACGCCAGTCACCAGAACACGTCTTTAACATAATTTGGCTCAGACCCGTTCTCGTTGCTGCAATGGTACTTTTAATAATGCACACATGCATGTTAAATAATAAATAAATAAAAGAACAAATGAATAAATAAATGAATAAATAAACCATGATTACTTAAGGTTACAAATACACACACACACACACACTCCATCATTGCAATCTTGACATCGCAGCCTGTTCATTATATCCGCAATAAAATATAATAATAAAATAGTAAACCTAACATATAAAAATTACTCTGTTTAAATTAGGGCTGGGCGATAAAACGATCTCGATATGGCATCGCGATAATATTTATTTAGACTACGATGATAAACTTTTGACATGTTTACTCGATATGGATAGACCTAACAGCCTATTACAAAGCAGAAATAAAGGGACAACAGCCAGTCAGAATGCAGATTTTGGCTTGTGCGTCTAAGTACACGCCCATTTGCTAGCAGAGCACTGTTTGAGCTACCGGCAGTGAAGAAAGTGAGTGTAAAGAAAAAATGAGTGGAAACGACGAACTCGAACTATCTTCCAAAGCTGAGGAAATTGTTGACAAAAAAGGTAACAAGACGTCAATTATATGGAAGTGGTTTGGATATCTGAAAAGCGACGACGCGCAAATAAAGACGGTCTCGCGAAATATGCCGTCGGTCAGTGATAACCAAGACGGGAAACACAAATAAAACCTTTTCGGTCACCTGAAAAGGTACCATCCCAGCGACCACACCGAGAGTATGAAAATGCGGGCCCATGTTAATGTTACTCCGTCCAAAAGTTTTGCAGACTAGTCTTTCTGGCAAAAAACCTATAATAGGGTAATTAGGGTTACATGAGCACTACCTAAAAGGTGTAGCATAGTGACTGGTTTACAATGTTTACATTTTGCACTTTTTACTCAGATTGCTACCTCTAAAACATTTGAGATATTTAAAACCAGTACACAATTAATATTTTATTTATCTGACAGTTAAGCACTTAAATCTGCCAGGGACTTTGTGGTTCACTTGTTTACATTTGTTGTCTTGGTTGTACCTCTGCAAACATTTTGAAATGTTTGCTGCCCTGCCAAAGAAATTTGATGTGATAGTACTGTAGTCACAGCTTTTAGTTTGATATTTTATTATCAGTTACAAGGCAAGCTAACTTGTATTGTTTTGTCAAGGCAGATAAAGCATGTTTGCTAAAAGTAAAATGTTAACATTTAGATTTAAAGTTTATCAATATTCTTTTATAACAAAATATATTCTCAACCAATCCATGTTTGCACAGTTAAATGTTTGCATTGTTATTTATTTATGTTAATAAACTATATAGTTCAACTATTGAACCTTCTGGTTTCTTCAGGCATCATTATCAGTATACTTTTCAAACGGGCAGCATTATTAAATTATATATCGTAACAAATATCGATATCGATCAATATGGAAAAAAATATCGTGATAATATATTTTGCCATATCGCCCAGCCCTAGTTTAAATAGTCAGTAGTACAATTCAGTATCATTCACAGTAAGCACCGCTCCACTGTGATGTTTCCAAGCATATTTTTACGCATGTAAAGCGGATGATTTTCTACGTCGGTATTGGAGCGTGAGTAAAGTACAAAGCCTATAATAAAGAATAGTTTAGCATCCAAATACATCGCAAATGTAAAAACATTTTGATTGTAAAGAGAGCGTTTTTTTTATTCGTGTTCTGTTCTGAATCTCATTCAATTTCAAGGATTTGTTGTGGAATGTTTTGAGAGTATCATCAAATAAGAATAATTCTCTCGTTTTAGTGATTCCCTAGTTATTTTTTTTATAATTCTAATCAGGTAGGGCAAGTAATATTCTCTGTGTCTTTATATAAATAAACCAAAACAAAAAAGTTTGAGCACCGCTGCTTTATGGCACGTTTTGGATTGTGGTCAGCACAGAAAACAGCGCACGATTCTTAAATGGTTTGAAAGTTATATTGAAATGCTTACAAAGGAATGGATAAGAGGAATCGACATTTTTATTTAAAAACAAGTCATCTGAAACCTGACATCAAGTAAGGTGAGGAACAACGAATTTCATGAGTGAATGAGTGAACGTGGCTCTTAAAAGGACATTTGTTGCTTCATCTTCTGAGTTCCACCTGCAGAGCTTCTCGGAGGTTGCTCGGCAGAAGCTGGTTTCCCTCTGGTCTCAGGTGGACTCCGTCTCTGCACAGATGGAACAAGCCGATGTTTCTGTGGTGAATGCAGCGCATCTGCCTCTCTGCCAAGAAGCCAGGCGCCGTTGATCCACCGCCGGCTTCGTTCAATGCCATAGCCAGTCCTGCCAGTCTGTCCTCTCCAATTTAGACGGGGTAAAATGCCAGAAAACACCATCCTGGTTCTGGGAAACATTTGTAAGACTTCGGTCAGGTCACTCTTTATTTCCCGAAGAAAATCGAGGCGGTTGCGGCCCACCCGACACAAACTGTTCCCTCCCAGGTGAATAATGAGAATATCTGGAGCTGTAGCTTTGGCCCTGAGAGAGCGCAGAGCTGGAAACAGCTGCTCCCAGAGTCTGCCTCCTCTGCCGTCCCAGGTGATCTCACACTGAAGACCGAGGTTTCCGTTCAGGCGCTGCTCACAGAAGCGAGTATGCAGTGTGCGGATGATGGAACTGCCGACGATCCAAACACGTGAAGCCATCTCAAAGACGAGTGAGGGAATGTGATTTACAACCGGTATTTATGAGTGTTGCACGTTTGGTTCCTAAAGGTGTTACAGGCCCCACCCATTTCCAGATTCAATAATCGGCTCGTTCTTACATAGTAGAGCACGTTCGCACATGCGCAGTCTTCAAAACGGTGCTTTATTTATTTATGTACCGTACAAAAATGGTACATAAATAACATTTGTATGTGTTCTAAACAAAAGACACAGGTTGTACTGAATGTCAGCTTGTTTATTTGGCTCAAGATAAGGATTTATTAAGTCCACATGTCATGCAAACAAGAAATGCTTCTAACTAGGTCGAGAGCTGTCGTTGCGAATGTTCGTTGGAGATCTACAGCACACATCTTCTTCTCGACAGTCAAAGCGAGGTTACGTTATTGCCCATCATGCACAGCAACCCTAAAGGCACGGGGGTGGCGGTGCCACCGGCTTGGGCCCGTCATCGCTGCTCGCAGCTTTAATATTTCATTGTCTTTATTCACGCAGAATAAAATCTGGCATGAGTAATTCCTGTTGCCTGATCTTGTTCGATTATCCACACAATGCAGTGCTAATGAAGACCAGTCACATATTACACATTTTTAACCACTGTACTTCCACTCTGTATTTTTACATGTAATTCATATAAATATATATACACTACCGGTCAAAAGTTTTGAAACACTGACTCATTCTTTATTATAATTTTTTCACATATTAGAATAATAGTAAAGTTATCAAAACTATGGAATAACATCAATAGAACTATGGTAATTATGTTGTGACTAAACAAAATCCAAAATAAATGAAAACTGTGTTATATTTTAGCATCTTCAAAGTTGTCACCCTTTGCCTAGAATTTGCAGACATGTTTCTTAACCAACTTCTTGAGGAATCACCCTGGGATGCTTTTGAAACAGTATTAAAGGAGTTCTATCTATGTTGGGCACTTATTGGCTGCTTTTATTTATTATTTGGTCCAAGTCATCAATTTCAAAATATTTTTTTATTTTAATAACATTTTAGTTTTATAATGAAATAAATTAATATGGTGGCACAATTACATTTTTTGTCTACAAAACATATTTCAAACATTTAAGCATACGCCTTCAGATCAAAATATTTTTAAGATCGTGAGAGACTTTTCAGTCATGTGTTTCAAAACATTTGACCGGTAGTTTATAATATATATTTCCAATGCTTTACATTTGTTTTTGTAGATTTTCACACATCCTTTTCATCTTTATTATTGCAGGTCTTTCCAAATGTGTTTCAAACTATTTCATAAGAATGTTTTCTCTCTCTCTCTCTCTCTCTCTCTCTCTCTCTCTCTCTCTCTCTCTCTCTCTCTCACTTCCGGTGTGCATGTTGGGAGCGTGTGTGTGAGATCTGAGCTGTGTGAATTCACCTTGCTTTAATTACGTGGTTTTTCTATTTCTTTTTTCCTTGCATGGTTTGTTTAAGTTTGATTTAGACTCAGTTTGATTATTATTGTGATTATTGCACAAGGAGATGGCGTCTCACGAGGAGACGCCGTCACTGACCTTGCGCAATGGCTTCAGTTGTGTGCCAGAGGACGGCGTCACAGTTGAAGATGTGCTCATTTCGACTATCGAGAAAGTGGGACATGAAAATATTGTTTCCGCTTCTCGCATGAATAAAGCCGTAGTGGTGTTCTTGAAAGAGCAAAACCTTGTTAATCGTTTAATCGAGAATGGTCTTGTTATAAATTATAATTTTGTTCAGGTTACCCCTTTACATGCTCCGACAGTGAAAGTCACGGTGTCGAATGTTCCACCTTTCATTCCAGATGACGCGTTGGAACGGGAATTAGTACGGTTTGGCAAATTTGCCAGCGCTTTTAAAACAATAACGCTAGGCTGTAAACACCCATCTCTGAAACACGTTAAGTCTTTCAGAAGACAGGTGTTTATGTTTTTAGACTCCCCCGAGAATACGCTGGATGTTTCATTCCGAGCACGATACGAAGGAAGAACTTACATGGTGTATGCGACAACTGGTAGTTTGAGGTGTTTCGATTGTGGCGATTTAGGTCATAAAAAGTTTGCATGCCCACATATAGAGCGTGCAACAGAGAGTGGGCCTACCGTCTCAGGAGAGGGAGACGTGGCGGAGCACACTGCTCAAGCAGAAAAAGCAGGTTCATCAGAGGTAAGCGATGCTGGTGCGGCGCCGTCCGCCATAGAAACACATGAGACTGTTGTTACTAATACAGATACTAACGCGAATGAACGTCAGCAAAATGGAAATATTGCAAATATTGTACAAAATACTAATGCAAACAAGCAGCAAGATAACATTGTTGTAAATGCAGGGCCCAGTTCAAGTAGGTGTGACGAGCCTGTTTGTTTGGGTACAAGAAAAAGAGAGTTGTGTCTCGGTAATGATGGCAGTGCAATGGATGATGTTGAATCTGATGAAAATGGCTCTCTTCTTGAATATGAATGTGACTCACAAGGTGGTTCTGTATGTGGACCTGAAGGTGAATCTCAAGATATGTCCTTTAAAGACTCTTCCTTGTATACATTAGAGGAAATTAATGATTTTCTTAATGAGACTTTTGGAAAGCAAGTCAATATCAAAGATTTTTTTCCTGATGTTGAAAAATTTGAGAAGTCAGTAGTGTCTCTTCAGAAGACTGTTAGTCTTGACCAACTGAGTGAAAAGAAACGTTTTCATTTAAAAAAACATGTTATAGTCATCAGAAAATGTAAAAAGGTGGATAAAAAGAAGAGGCTAAAAGCCTTCTTATAAGTGATTATCCATGCATCACGTGGTGTGTTTGTCTTTTTTTCTACTGGTTTCTTCTGCTGTTATCTTTTCTCTATCCTTCCTAAACATATATATGGATCATTTGAGGGTGGGTTCATTAAATATAAATGGTGGGAGGGATAGACATAAACGTGCCTTAGTGTCTGAAATAATGCAGAATAAAAAGCTGCATGTCATTTTATTGCAAGAAACCCATAGTGATGTAGACAATGAAACCGAATGGGGATGTGGTGGAAAGGTCAGCATATACTTAGCCATGGTACAAATCTGAGCACTGGAATTTCTCTCATTTTTTCTCCAGATAGAAGAGTTAGTATTAAAAAACAGAAGAATTTGTAAAAGGTCGTCTTGTCCTTGTAAAATCTATTATTGAAGGGACCATATTTTACTTCATAAATGTTTATGCACCAAATGTGGGACATGAACGACTACATTTCTTTAGTATATTAACTAATGTGTTAAAACAAGATTTTAGTGATGGAAACATCATTATTGGTGGAGATTGGAATTGTACAGAAAGTTTTAATGTTGATCATAACAATGAAGAGCCCCATTTGCTTTCCGCCAACTATTTGTCAAGATTAATGAAAGAGGCTGAACTTTTAGATATGTGGAGAATCAAGCATCCAGTAGACAAACAATATACATGGGTTAACATCTCTGATAATAGAGTTAGTGCTGCTCGATTAGACAGAATCTATGTTTCAAATTTTTTTAACAACGGGGTTATTGATTGTTGTATTTCTCCTATAGGCTTTTCTGATCACCATCTGGTTTTTATTTCAGTAAATATGGTACAGCTTCCAAGAAAATCTTCCTTTTGGCATTTTAATGCTAAACTGTTGCAAGATACTTTTTTTCTCGAACATTTTTTGGTATTTTGGAACTATTGGAAGAAGAAACAAATCGAATTTGAAAACTTAAAACAATGGTGGGAGGTTGGTAAAACTCAAATAAAACTATGCTGTCAACAGTACACAGCATACTGTACTACCACACAAAGAGAATCTATCCAAGCCCTAGAAAGAGATATAGAGTCTATAGAGACAGAAATGCTTAAAAAACATGACCCAACCTTTATTAATAACTTACAACAGAAAAAGAAACAGTTAAGTTTTCATTTGAATGAGAGGGTGAAAGCCGCTTTGGTGAGGTCACGATATACATCAGTCACTGATATGAATGCCCCTAGTGCCTATTTTTTTTAATTTAGAACATTCAGTGGCACAATATAAGCAGATGACATGTTTACGTCTTCCAGATGGGAAGATTACAAATGACATTATAGAAATGCGTCACCATGCTGTTGACTTTTATTCTTGTCTCTACAAAGCTGAACATTGTAATTCTGCTTGTGAAGCACAACTTTTGCATGAACTTCCTCAAATAGACTCCATTTCTAGGACTGCTTTGGATACACAAATTACATTTCAAGAACTCACTACTGCTGTTGGACAGTTGAAATCCGGTCGTTCTCCTGGAATTGACGGGTTAACTCCTGAATTTTATAAACAATTTTGGAAACATATTGGAATGGACCTTTATGAAGTCTTTTGTAAAAGTTATAAAGATGGCATTCTACCTGTAACATGTCAACGTGCTGTACTGTCCCTATTGCCTAAAAAGGGAGACTTGACCTTGTTAAAGAACTGGAGACCTGTTGCTCTATTAACAACAGAATACAAAATCCTATCCAAATGTCTTTCTAATAGACTTAAAAAGGTTTTACATCTGATAATTCATCAAGACCAAACCTATTGCATTCCAAAGAGATCTATAATGGATAATCTCTTTTTGGTGAGAGATACCTTGGATATCTGTAAAATGTTTGATGCAGAGTTTGGATTGATCGCTTTAGACCAAGAAAAGGCGTTTGATAGGGTTGATCATAATTATCTTTTCAATCTACTCGCTGCTTTTGGGTTTGGTCAGGATTTTATCAAATGGATACAGTTGTTGTATACTGGAGCTTCTTGCATGGTTAAGGTGGGGGGTGGTCTAAGTCGGCCTATTCTGGTTTCAAGGGGCATTAGACAAGGATGCCCTTTATCAGGGCAATTGTACGGTATTGCTATTGAACCATTACTTTTTAATATAAGGAAAATTCTAACTGGTTTATTAATACCCACAATACCTCAACATATAAGAACCATAATTACTGCTTATGCTGATGATGTCACAGTCTTTGTCAATGACTGTCAATGACAAAGACTGTGACATCATCAGCATAAGCAGTAATTATGATTCTTATATGTTGATATAAAATAATGATATAAAAGCTCTGTCTAGAGCATTGTTCATGTATGAAAGTGCATCATCAGTAAAAGTAAATTGGGATAAGACTGAGGCTTTCTGGTCAGGTCAAAGAAATTTGCAAAATCTCCCACAACTACCAGGTAACTTAAACTGGAATAAAGAAGGGCTAAAAATACTTGGTGTGTATTTGGGATCTGCTGAGTTCTCTCTCTCTCTCTCTCTCTCTCTCTCTCTCTCTCGTGTTTGCAGATAATGTCTGTATTTCTCGGGGATAAGAAGTGCACACAAGGAGCTGCACATAAGGTCTACGTGTCTCAGTGATAAGGAGACACACACATGAGAGTTTGAACATAATGTCTGCATGTCTCAGTGATAAGGAGACGCACACATGAGAGTTTGAACATAATGTCTGCGTGTCTCATTGATAAGGAGACGCGCACATGAGAGTTTGAACATAATGTCTGCGTGTCTCAGTGATAAGGAGATGCACACATGAGGTTTTGTACTGTTTTATTAACACCAGTCCACAGCACATTGACACAGCATGACTGGTGTTCTCTAATTAAGAGATTTAAAATAATAATTGGTAAATTAACACCAGAGTTGTTTTTGAAGCCTTGTGTTTTGTGCTTGTTTTTCTTTCCCCACAATGTCTGTTTGTTTGAATCTGTCAAATATACAATAGAACAATATTTTTATTGGATATTGTAAATGCAGTAATCACCTATATATTTTATAAATCATTAGTTAAAGTTGAGGCACAAAGAAAATTGTTTAATTTACCTTTTGATCAGTAAGGTTTGGCTTTGAATCCAGTTCAAGTGGCAAATGAAACTAAGGTGAGAATCTCAGCTTAACCCCAGGTACACATCACACAATATAATAATGTGTTTCAAGCAGTAAGTGAGCCAGTTGGCTGGATAGCTCTGTTGGTAGAGCAGAGGACTGTAATTCCCAGGTTCCTCTTCTGTCGCTCTCTCCATGTTGTGTCAGAGAAGCGACACTAGGGGTCTCTCTTGAGTGGCGATATTCACCTCTGAACTATGAAAAAAGGCCAATGAGCGTTGGCAACCAATATTTGCATGTCCCGCCCCCGGACATACGGGTATTTAAGTGGCGCAAATACGGGAGTTCATTCAGAAAATTTCTTCGGAGCCGATGGTCGTGTCTGCAAACTGCTGCATGTACACACAGAGTTCCTGCTATCCCTCTGCTGCATGCTGTTGGATTCTACGGCGCACAACAGCGGCTTTCTCCTGGTTCCACGGCTGTGCACTTCCTGCCCCTGAGCGCTTCGACAGTGCAGATAATAAAGATCTCTCACGAGTTCTTTTTTTCATAAAAGAGTGATTTTATTTAAAAGAGTAATTTCCTCTAATAGAGCAAAACACAGCGGCGTTGAACGTCCTTTTAAGGACGCATCTTTTTCAAGATGCCTTTCCGCCTCTGTGTAGTTTCTGGATGCGTTGATTCTCCCTACCTCTGACGGCCATAAAAACTGCCTTGCATTCCTGGGTTGCGATCACACGCAGGCAGCGTTTTTATAAATGGTCTATGTTTTCAGTACGAGAACATAGCCATGACAGCATTGCGGTCATAGGCTTTTTCCTGTAGTGGGAAAAAGCTGCTTCAACCGCCCCCCCGCGCCTCGCCTCCTTCCTACGGGATTGAGGCAGGCGCCGCAGGCGATGAAGACGATCTGGGGACAGTGACGGGCTCCGTTTCGCCGGGTGAACCCCCTCGAAACCCCCCCGCCTCCCCGGCATGCTTGCTTGTTTCCGTCCGAGCTCGGGATGAGCATTCTCTCCAATGGGTTATGTTTTCAGTGTGAGAACATAACCGCGGCAGCGTTGCGATCTCTGCTTTCTCTTGTAGTGAGAGAGAGCCATTTCAGCCACCCCCCGCGCCTCGCCTCCAATTGAGGCAGGTGTCGCGGGTGATGAAGAACGATCTGGGGAGAATAACGGGACGCTTTCGCCGGGTAAATCCCCTCGAAACCTCCCGCCTCCCCGGCATTGGATGATGACATCACTGCTGCATCGGAGAGCGTAACAGCGGCGCCGGATGCGGATAACTCGCCTGGGCCGCCACCTTTGGGTCCCTGCCCAGTCTGAGCCTGACGCACAAAGGTCTGCTATGCTTCCCCGGGCTTAATTGGTTCCGCGGGCATGTGCGCCGCTCACAGCCGCGCCCCCCGGGTCCCTTCCCGGAAGTGCATGACGAGCTGAGCAAGCCCAGCTTCCTCGCTCCTCCGCTCTCGCTACCCTCGGTGGTAGAATGGTCCCAGACCGCTCCCCCCTGCACGCCATGGCCCCCTCCTGCAAGTCCACCGGGCCAGGGCACTCCAAAATATGCACTTGGGTAGTCCTGTTTTTGACGTGCTGCAGGAACTGCACTCAAACAGGCGATGGCCACTCCATGGTCCAGAAATGCAATGATGCATTCACCCAGCAGTCCTCAGTGGTGAAGAAACAGACGAAGGCTATTTTCACACATCCTGCCCTGACGCAAACCTGCCGCCAGGGGCCATGCCCTGTCTGCTCGCAGAGGGCGCCCTCCTGCGGCTTTCAAGGAAGAAAGAAAGTGGTGCTCCGCCTCAACTAACAAGTGAGTGGGCCCAGCTCTCAGCCCCAGCGTCAAGCTCCCCGCAGAAGTTGGACGCCCATCGTCTCACGGGCCCCCTTGAGGACCCAGAAGGCTCCCAGGCGCCCCTGAGATGACCAACCCAGAGACCGAGACAGTAGCTCCGGAGCTGGTAAGACCACTCCGTTCCCCGGTGGAGGGCCGGAAGGAGAATTTCTTGTTAAATTCTTTACACACTATAGAGCTATTTCCTTGTTGTCTCTGGGTCACCTGGCCCGCAAATGCCGTTCTCACGGCACTCTGCTTTCAGGCCTCAACAGTCCCGGCTTCCTGGATGCGGTGTCCCCGCCCTCAGCCCCACGACTGTTCCCCGGCCGGCCAGTTCAGACGAGTCCAGAGGATGCCAGCATACGACCTCCTCCTCAGTCACGAACCCGCCCTCCGCCGGGTGCGTGGAACAAGGTAAGTGCTTCGAGTTATTCTCAGCATCAGAGCCTCGGGATGCTGCAGTGCCTCCCAACACCACGTTCCCTGTTCCGCACCGCTCCGAAGCCCCGCCGGGTACGTCCAAAATACTCGTCCCCTTGGTGCCCCTAGCACGGAGCTTAGAGGCATGGCTTTCACTGACCAGCCCGTCACGCTGGCTGCACCGGACCATTCGACTCGGTTACACAATTCAGTTTGCCAGGTCTCCGCCCCCCTTCGTGGGCGTTCATTTCTCCGCAGTGCACGACAGACACGCTCAGTCCCTGCACGAAGAAATCACCTCCCTTTTAATCAAGGACGCGATAGAGCCTGTCCCTCCAAACGAAACGAAGAACGATTTCTACAGCCCTAACTTCGTTGTACCCAAGAAAGGCGGCGGCGTACGACCGATCTTGGAATTGCGAGTTTTCAATCGGACCTTGTCCAAACTCCCATTCAAAATGCTCACCCAGAAACAAATTCTATCTGGCGTCCGGCATCTAGTACAAAGTCCTCCCCTTCGGCCTGTCTCTGTCCCCTCGCGTCTTCATTAAGGTCGCAGAGGCGGCTCTTGCCCCGCTTCGAGGAGCTGGCATACGCATACTCAATTACCTCGACGATTGGCTCATTCTGGCCTCCTCGTGGGAATTACTATGCGCACACAGAGACCAGGTGCTCAAGCACCTCGGCCGTTTGGGGTTTCAGGTCAACTGGGAGAAGAGCAAGCTCACCCCGGTCCAGAGCATCTCTTTTCTCGGTTTGGAGTAAGACTCAGTCTCAATGACAGCACGTCTCTCCAACGAGCGTGCTTAGTGCTGAAATGCCTCGCTTCCTTCAAGCCAGGCGCCGTGGTCCCTTTAAAAACATTTCCAACTGCTCCTGGGGCATATGGCATCCTCCGCGGCGGCCGCGCCACTGGGGTTGATGCATATGAGACCACTTCAGCACTGGCTCCAGACTCAAGTCCCGAGACGAGCATGGCGCTGCGGCACGCACAATGTGAAAGTTACCACTGCCTGCCGCCAAGCCTTCAAACCCTGGACAGACCTCTGCTTTCTAAGGGCAGGAGTCTTCCTACCCTTGCAGCAGGTGTCATGATGTGCTCTGGTTATGACCGATGCCTTCAAACTGGGTTGGGGCGCCGTGTACAATGGGCGCACAGCCGCAGGCCGGTGGAACCGAGGCCCGCTGCGCTGGCACATCAACTGCCTAGAGCCTCTGGCTGTTTTTCTTGCCCTGAAGAGGTTTCTTCCATTAATTCGCGGCAAGACTCAAGTCGCTGCGTGCCACTCACATCCCCGGCAACCTCAATGTGATAGCGGACGCGCTGTCAAGACAAAGCTTGCCCGGGAGAGTGGAGGCTCCACCCCCAGTCGGTTCAGCTGATTTGGGACAGGTTCGGCAAGGCCCAGGTAGACCTGTTTGCCTCCCAGGAAACCTCCCACTGCCCTCTCTGGTATGCCCTCGCAGAGGCTCCCCTTGGGACAGATGCTCTGGTGCACAGCTGGCCCGCGGGGCTTCGCAAGTACGCTTTTCCCCCAGTGAGCCTTCTTTCACAGGTGCTATGTAAGGTCAGGGAGGACGAGGAGCAAGTCACTCTGGTGGCCCCCTACTGGCCCAACCAGATGTGGTTCTCGGATCTCACGCTCCTCACGACAGCCCCTCCCTGGTGAATTCCCCTGAGGAAGGATCCTCGTTCTCAGGGACGGGGCATGCTCTGGCATCCGCACCCAGACCTCTGGAACCTCCACGTCTGGCCCCTGGACGGGACGTGGAAGATCTAGCCGGCCTACCACCGGCCTTCATAGACACAATCAACCAAGCCAGAGCCCCTTCGACCAGGCATCTCTACGCCCTAAAGTGGCGTCTGTTCGCAGACTGGTGTTCTTCCCCGAGCCGAAGACCCACAGAAGTGCGCGGTTAGGTCAGTGCTCGTGTTTCTACAGGAGAGGCTGGTGTATGTCGCCGCTATCGCGGCCCACCATGACACGGTAGACAGCAAGTCTCTTGGTAAGCACAACTTAATTGTCAGGTTCCTAAAAGGTGCCCGGAGGTTGACTCCCTCACAGCCTAACCTGCTCCCCTCCTGGGATCTCTCGGTTGTCCTCACGGGACTCCAGAGACCCCCTTCGAGCCGCTAGACTCAGTTGGACTCAGGGCCCTCTCTCTCAAGACCGCCCTGTAGATCGCGCTCGCCTCCATCAAGAGGGTCGGGGACCTGCAAGCGTTCTCTGTTTGCGACTCTTGCCTGGAGTTCGGTCCGGCAGTCTCTTCGTGATCTTAAGGCCGCGACCGGGCTATGTGCCCAAGGTTCATACCACACCCTTCAGGGATCGGGTAGTGAATCTGCAAGCACTGCCCCGGGAGGAGGCAGACCCAGCCCTTTCACCGCAGTGGCCAGTACGTGCTTCACGTGTCTATCTGGACCACTAGATGCTCTGAGCAGCTCTTCATCTGCTTTGGGGGACAGCAGAAAGGGAACGCTGTCTCCAAGCAGGGACTCGCCCACTGGGTTGTCGATGCCATTTCCTTGGCTTA
>NW_026266706.1:0-24190 GCF_025860055.1 Xyrauchen texanus | reverse complement strand
TTCAACTCGTAAATATGATCATTCCGACATGATTTGAAAGCACCATAAAACACTCTTACTTTTGAGATTGACTTACAAGACGAGGTCACAAACAGTTATTGATTCTCTGCCGCACGCAAATACACCATTAACAAATTATCTGCAAAAAATATAGGCAGTAATTCCACTATCAGATTGATAATAATATATACCTTTCCCACTAGTATACTGTATCTTGTAGGTCTAGTTTTTGCGAAAGAGGCTTCTAATGTTATCATGTGAAGTAAAATAGTTTTCAGCTGTAGAGGTCATGTGGTAAATATGTGATCCATTACAAATGGGTGGAAGATAGAGACATTTATGTGGTCATTCGCAGAACAAACACACACACACACACACACACACACACACACACACACACACAAACACACATACACACAATGGGTCCTGATGTGACCCAGTCAGCTCACTGACCCATAAAATGGATGTCCGATGTGAGTGGGTTGGGGTGAGAACAGGCCAGTAAGGATGAATTATCCATTTCCCTTTCAGGCAGAGTCAGTGTGTTATGGAGGACAAAACATGCAAAAAAAATAAATAAATACATAAATAAATAAATGTAATAATAAGAAAATAAATAAGGAATAAATGTCTTGATAAAACAAATATAATTAGTGAATATTAGTGAATTTAAATAATTAATGAAAGTTATTCCTGAATTTATTTTTGTATGACTTTTCTTCCTTTATTTATTATTTTCTCTTTTTATTTATTATTTTCTCTGTTTATTTTTGTTCTTTAAAACATTTTTTTATTCTTTCATTTTTTTTTTTATTATTTATTTATGCATTAATTTATTTTTATATTTATTTATTCCCACATGTATTTATTTCTATATTTAAATATTCCCACATTTATTTATTTTTGTATTTATTCTTACATTTCTGTCTCTTGTATGATAATGATGTGGGCGGGTCCTGCTTACCATTGGCTTATTGTAGATTGAAGCGTGTGCTCGATTACTCTTGACTTAGATTACTCTTTTGATGTGACGTTAGGTCATAGCCATATCGCGTGTAAACTATAGCTATTTGTGGGGCTAAAAAACATAAGAGCTTAAGTCAGTCCAAGATGGATTGGTTATACTACAGTCACAAAATAATAAAGCTGTTTCTTCAACAAAACCGCAAAATGAGCAAGTTTCATAAATTATATGATTTAACCTTGTCCATTTTTTTTTTCTGTGTATATAACTTGTCTGCAAATCCATAATATTGTTTTCTGTTGTTATGATTGTTCATTGTAAAAGATACACCCATGCTTTATTTCCCTGATTGTTTATGTATGTATACATCTGCAATAAAAATTGTAAAAAATCTATAGCTGACTCTTCACATATATCTAGAGAGTTGCGCAGCTTGCGAATGAAGTCGATAACCACGCATCAAATAACTATGTTTCATTTAGAGTAGTGGTGCTTATTGATGTTTTAGGAGAGCTGCATGCTGGTATGAATGTCGTAGCACATCCTGGATTGTTAAACTCTCTGCAAAACGTTTCCCTGCATATTCAAAATCTGTGCGAGTCAGAGGGTGCTAAGGTGGGACGTCCATCTGCTCCCGATAAGTACTATTGAGCTCTCATCCAATGATGCACTGGAGCTCCGCAAGGACCGCCTCCCTCATTTCCATGTTGCACACAGAAACGTTAAAATACATATATATGGGAATATATAAATATGGAAATAAATATATGTAGGAATAAATAAATATAAAAAATAAATTAACACAATATATGCAAAATAAATGAATAAATAATTAAAAGTTAAAAGAATAAAAATAAAGTTAAAAATAAATATAGAATATAATAAAGGAATAAATTTTATTAAAAACGAATTATATTTGTTTTATCAAGACATTTATTCCTTTATTTATTTTTTTATTATTATATTTATTCATGTATTATTTACGCAGGTTTGGGCCTACATAGTGTGTTATCAAACCACATGAAGAAAGGCTCAATGGCAGATAACACATGTGTAATGAGCATAATGTGATAATATGTGCATTTGAGTGGGAACAGCTTGATGCGGCCCACCGCTGTTGTGTGTAAATGAGCGGTTGTGCTGCATTACCTCCATAAAACCATAATCCACTCCCCATAAACCATTACATGCGCCATAACATTTCTGATTTATGGGGTGGAGTATTGATGGGAAAAAATTAATACTTGCCAAACAATATTGAGCACATATTAATTGTGATTTGATTGCCGTGGCAGTTAGCCAGATGATGAATGAGCAATAGCGCCCCTCGACACAGCCTTAATATGACAATTATGTGTTTTCCTATAGATTTGATTGTACCGCTCTCTCTCTCTCTCTCTCATCTCTCTCTCTCTCTCTCTCTCTCTCTCGCATATCAGTTCATCAGTACAGTGCAGCTTTTGTGTAGATTAAATTAAGACTTCACTTCACTCCATCTTGGAGCCCTAACTTATGTTTTATGACACACTCTAAATCAGTTTTATTCTGCTATTGATTTTTCCACCTTGCTCTACTCTGAGCTCCCTCATGCATTCATAAAACAATATATCAAAACATTTTGCCTGTAGTTTTCTGTCCAGCTTTCCCCTTGACCTTTCAGCATGTTGGAAACGAGTATGAGGCCTAAAATGTTTCTGCAAACCCCCACCTGCTCTTGTACAGGCTCAAATTCAACCTTTCTCGCACAAATTCCTCTTTTTTAATTAACATAATCATATTACACATTCAAACATTGACTTTATTTATATTTATACAATATGATTGTACAATAGTAGCAACAGGTGTTGTACGATGAGTTCGGCTGAAACTGCGGAAACTGGTCCAAAGATATATTATTTGATACTTGATTGCTAGGGTAACCCCATCTGGTTGCTAGGAAGTTACCCTAGCAACAAAGTATCAAATCACATATATCTGCACCAGAAAATCGTACAGAGTTCCAGGTTGACATATTTCATTCAGGATGGCAAGGAGCCTTGTTAAGTATTACCCTAATAACTGCATAGCAGCCAGATGGATTACACTAGCAACCATGGAACAACACCAATATATCTGCAACAGAACATCCTACCGTCATGGGGTGGCCTCTTCGAACTTGGGCAGTTGGTGGGACATCGGGGTGAGGAATTTTGCCACGGCAAGCACCACTCACATTTTCTTCAGGAATCTAGTTAGTGGTGTTTGTGAAGCGACACTATTGTAATCTCACATATGTATTATTATTATTAGCGGTGCTTGAAAAGAAACACTTTTGTAATCTCACATAAAAGCCAACTTAGTGAAATCCTATTTAAACTTATTATTAGGTTGGCTTGAGAAAGCCAACTTACTGAAATCCTATTTAAACTTATTATTATTATTAGGTTGGCTTAAGAAAGCAAACATACTGAAATCCTATTTAAACTTATTATTAGGTTGGCTTGAGAAAGCCAACATACTGAAATCGTATTACTTGTTAGGTTGGCTTGAGAAAGCCAGCATACTGAAATCATATTTAAACTTATTAGGTTGGCTTGAGAAAGCCAACATATTGAAATCCTATTTAAACTTATTATTATTATTATTAGATTGGCTTGAGAAAGCCAACTTACTGAAATCCTATTTAAACTTATTAGTGGTGCTTGCCAAAGGCAAGGCATCACTATTGTTCTCTTGCATACTTATTAGTGGTGCTTGCCAAAGGCAAGGCATCACTATTGTCCTCTTGCATACTTATTCTTCTTCTTTTTATTATTATTATTCCACACAAAGTTTGGCGCGCTACTCCTCCCGCAGCTTTTGTCACAGACAGTGACAGTGAGTGCGGTGTCAAATCATGCGGCTCATTGAGGAGAGGTGTGCTATATCTTTTCTAAGCGATCGGGGGTACGATGTTCACACAGCGGACAAAAAAGCGGCCAAAAATGTCCCATTGACTTAACATTACTTTTTCACACACGCAGACACCAAAAGCCCTGCCAGCCCTGCATCTCTCCCTCTCTCTCTCCCTCAGAGGATTTATATTGTCAAGCAGCCAATAATTAATGACCTAAAATCTTCATAGCCACACCCTAGCAACCAGTTAAGAACCCTAGCAACCACTAAGAGCTCACTAGCAACCACCCTAAACCAATAAATAAATATGAAATCAGCAATATCACACTTGTAGCCTTGCAATATCGCTGTATATGAGAATGGCTGTGATTCGGCCATAGGCACGAGGCCGCAGGCCGTGTGCCGTACTAAAGGCACTCGATACTAAAGATTTTAAGAACTATGTAAAAACTCCATAGTAACCATCTGTGACAACTACCAACCACTTAGTAACACCATAGCAACCACCTAAAATACCTTAGCAACCACCCTGAACACCCTAGCAACCACCCAGAACACCTAGCGAAGTGCTAAAACATGCTAAAAACATGCTAGCATCATGCTAACAAATGCTATCATTGCCTAGCGAAGTGCTAAAAAATGCTAAAAAGTGTTAGCATCATGCTAACACATGTTAGCATAGCCTAGCAAAGTGCTAAAACATGCTACAAACGTGCTAGCATCATTCTTACACATACTAGCACATGCTAGCAAAGTGCTAAAACATTCTAAAAATGTGCTAGCATCATGCTAACACAAACATAACACCTACATGCTAACATCATGAAAAACACATGATAGCAACATTCTATGACCATTATTTTAGTTCTTAGCAACAAGTTAGTAGATGCTATTTGATGAGTTTTGCCACAGCAAGCACCACTCACATTTACTTCAGGAGAAAGCCAACTTACTGAAATTCTATTTAAACTTATTATTATTAGTGGTGTTTGCAAAGCAACACTATTGTAATCTCACATATTATTATTAGTGGTGCTTGCAAAGCAACACTATTGTAATCTCACATACTTATTATTATTATTATTGGTGCTTGCAAAGCAACACTATTGTAATCTCACATACTTATTAGTGGTGCTTGCCAAAGGCAAAGCATCAGTATTGTTCTCTTGCATACTTTATTATTAGTGGTGCTTGCAAAGCAACACTATTGTATCTCAAATACTTATTATTATTATTATTATTATTATTATTAGTGGTGCTTACAAATACATGCTAGCATCGCCTAGCGAAGTGCTAAAACATCCTAAAAATGTGCTAGCATCATGCTAACACAAACATAACACCTACATGCTACCATCATGAAAAACACATGCTAGCAACATGTCAAATTGAATGGCCTATTGAGGACACGTGTGCTATGACTTTTCTTAGGGGTGTGTAATGCTCTTAATCAAAAGGGGCCGGATAGCTTGCCTAAATGGTTGTAGTCAGGTGTAAGCAAAGACTCACAAGACGTAACTGATATTCCACCGTGGTGATTTATTATCAGCATCGTCGTCGGTCCCACGCACACATGGGCAGTTTGCAAAACACACAGCTAACAACAACTGTTACTGAATAGAAATAAAAGCAGAATAAGCACAAAAGAAATATAAAACGGGCTTGCACGCATACATGCGATGTTCACAGCTTGCGCTTCTCATATCGACTGCCCACTCTGAGTGAGGGAGTAACAGAGTACGTTCCATCTTAAAGGCGCTGTACCTAATTCTACTTGTTACAGATTCCCCCCCTGTCAAATAAAGTCTGACCCCAGCCGTACACAACCAGGGAGCCTTACGGTTTCACTTAACAACCATACATACATGCCACAGTTGAAAAGCTGTTACAGGGTGAGAAAAACAAAAATAAACACAACCAGTACAGTCCCACAAATCCAAAAGTTGCACTTAAGTTCAATAAAACAAAACAACTGTGTGCAACACCCACATATGGAATACATTGTTTTTTCCTTTCCCTTTTTTTCAAAACATCAAACCTTGAACATTTGTCAATAAACAACAAGTGACAAACAAAACCATTGTTTCATCTCTCCTTACTTAACTTCAATCTTGCGTGTATGATATGGGTTAGTCCACCTATTAACTGTCCAGTCAGAAGTAATTCTGGGTTCTGTCTCGGTCTCAAGTTATAATGGTCAGTACCCTGGAATGGGTCATTTGTATCAGAACACTCTGTGTCTGTAAAAACAGCACCGTCAAGTGTCTGTTCAGGTAAGCTTTCTGAGGAAATGTCATTGGGGAGTTCGGTCAACCAGTCTCCAGCAACACTTAAGGCAGTATTGTCAGATTCTCTAGCCCCGTTTTGGATAGAGGCACCTTCATCCCATGATTGTCCATTGTCCAAACAGAAACTCCCTGATGATTGTGACAAAGCAGTATTCCATGAGTGAAAGGGCTGAAGGTTTACAACGTGAAACACACAAACATCCTCTCCAGTATCGACTTTTTCCAGCCTGTAGTTGACATTAGACAGTACTTTTGAGACCCTGTATGGACCAGAGTATACTGGAGCCAGCTTGGCTGTAAAGTTTGCTATTGCATTAGACTTTGGGTGTTTTCACTCTAACCAGATCATCCACAACATAAGAAACTGAACGCCGTTTTAGGTCATAGTATCCTTTCCTACATTTATGTCCTTCCTCTAGAGCTACTCTGGCATGATCATGAGCGTCTTGTAAGGAAGCTCTCAAATTCTCTGGGTATGTTACATCCGGGTCATCCACTCCATCAACATTCGGTTGTGTGACCAAATCAAGTGGAGTCTCAAGCTCACGATACAACATCATTGACGGTGACAGGCCTGTACTCTCATGTGGCGCAGTACGAAGAGCGAAACATATCTGAGGTATGTATCTGTCCCATGAGGTGTGTTTGTCCCCAACGTATGCACGAATGGCTGTTTTCAAGGTACGGTTCACCCTTTCTGTAGCGTTCATCTGTGGGTGATATGCCGTAGTTAACCTGTGTTCTGTACCCAGGGCGGCCACCACATCCTCGAAGAGGTTACTCACAAATGGCATACCACGGTCTGAAATCAGGTAAGTCGGTGCACCGTGTCTGGCAAAGATTTCGCTCAGGAACTTACTTGCAGCAACTTGCGCTGTCGCTGTTCGGACTGTATTTACTTCTACCCACTTCGAGAAGTAGTCAACAAATACAAGAATATACTCATTTCCAGTCTGCGTCCGAGGGAGAGGGACCACAAAGTCTACTCCAGTGTATTCCCAAGGTTTTTGTTGTTTGATTGGTACCATCAGACCCGCTGGTTTCTTTTGACTAGGCTTTGTCAATTGACACACGGAACATGAGGTAACGTATCTCTTCACATCCTCTGTAATTTTTGGCCAGAAGAACCTAATCTTTAGCCTGGTCAATGTTTTGGTAATTCCGAGGTGTCCAGCAGTAGGGTGGTCATGGTAGTATTTTAACAAAGTACCTCTGATGGATGTAGGCACGTAGAATTTAAGCTGTTTCATTGGATGTAGTCCACAAGTCACTTTAGAGTCTCTGACATACAGCAAACCCTCATGAATGACATACTTTTCATCCATATCCTCTTTTCCGGCACTGCTAAGGGCACATAAAAGATCACTGACCACTGGGTCATTTTCCTGTAATTGCCTCAACTGTGCTTTGTCTGTCAGCACGACTGAGGACAGGCTACGGAGATCCATCCCCCCAATGATTGCATAATCTGGCAGAATGTCTATTGGGACAGCCTCGCATTGAATCGGGTTGCGGTACAAAGTGTCGGGGACCTTGTTCTGAACACCTGGCTTATGCACAATACTAAAATCAAAGTCCTGCAGGCGTAAGGACCATCTCGCTAGATGTTCTGAAGGGTTTGGGTGGTTCATCAGCCATCTCAGGCTATTATGGTCTGTGTAGACTGTCACATGGAGGCCCTCTACATAGGGTCTAAAGTACTCCGAAGCCCAAATCACTCCTAAACATTCCTTTTCAGGCGTCGAGTAGGGTTTCTCAGCCTTGTGTAGAGTTCTGCTTGCAAAAGCCACAACAACATCCCGTCCCATGTCGTCTTTTTGCATTAGGGCCGCACCAAGACCCAGGTCGCAAGCGTCTGTGTGTACATAGAATGTGAAATTTGGAAAACATAAGATTGGTGGTGACATGAGACACTTAGTCAAGAAATCCATAGCAGCCTGGCAATTGTCATCCCAGCAGAATGGTGTTTCTTTCCGGGTGAGACGGAAAAGTGGATCCGCTTTACTCGCATAGTCAGGGATGAAGCATCGATAATAGCCTGTAAGGCCAAGGAATCCTCTGACATCCTTTATGTCTTGTGGTGTTCTGAACTCAGCCACCGCCTTTACTTTTGCCGGGTTCGGTGATATACCCTCTGGTGTGACACGGTAGCCAAGGAATATGAGCTCACTTAGACAGAACTGACATTTGCTCAGCTTTAGAGAGAGACCTGCTGTCTGCAGTCTTAACAGAACCTCCCGAAGGTCTTCAAGGTGTTGTTCAAAGGTCGGTGAAGCTATTACAATGTCATCCAAGTACACTGCACAGCATTTATAAGTCAGGCCAGCGAGGACAGTGTTCATGACCCTTTGAAATGTAGCGGGGGCATTGCTGAGCCCAAAGGGAAGGACTTTGAACTGAAATAGGCCACAGTGAGATATAAAAGCCGTTTTTGGTCTAGACTTTCCCTCAACGGACACTTGCCAATACCCTCGAGACAGATCCAGAGTGGTAATACATTTTCCACAGGACAGAAAGTCTAGTGATTCATCCACCCGGGGTAGAGGATATGAATCTTTCAGTGTGAGCTGATTTAGACCCCTGTAATCAACACAAAACCTGGGTTCTCCACAAGGTTTCTTTATGATCACGACCGATGCAGCCCACGGGCTTGATGACGGCTCAATAATTCCTTCCTCCAGCATTTGTTTTATCTGGCTTTCAATTATCTGCTTTTTCTCAGGGGAAGTACGATAAGGTGGCAAATTTACAGGCTTTGCACTACCGGTGTTGATCATGTGCTCTGCCATTGACGTATGGCCCAAGTGACCATCAAACATGCACCAAAAATCTTCCACCAGGGCAAGGAACTGAGCTTTTTGTCCCTGTCCTAAACATGCCTCCTTGACTTTCCCATTTAAGTCAGATTTTTGGACCCCCATGAACATCACGTGCCCTACCGCTGTAGTCTCCATCCATTCACTCGCTAGTTCACATGGTTCTGGTGCAATGGTGTCACATAAGGTTACTGTCCTGGATGGAATATGAATGTTGACTGCAGCTCTTAACATGAAATCCATCCCTAAGATAAGGGGTGAAGCGAGATCAGGGACAATATCAAATCTATGGTAGAACTGTTTTCCATGGAATCCAATATTCAGCCAAATGACACCAGTTGGGCTGCAAGTTGCTCTGTTAGCTAATTGAATGGGGGGTGATAACCAAGGGTGCACTTTTTCAGAGCTTCCTGGAATGTCAGAAATAATATTAGTCCCAATTGCAGAAAGGGAAGCGCCTGTATCAAGAGCTTCATCAACTGCTCTGTTGTAGAGGTTTACTTTGACAATGAATGGGGTGTTCCAGAAGGAAGAAGAAGCCGGTTCTTCGACATGACCCAGGATGAGTTGCTCAAGTGTGGACACTGGAGAATGTTGGGGCATATTTACCTTCTGGAGGGAGGATTGCCCCTGTGAAATGTCCTCCCTCCCCTGAAGTTTCCCTTCTGCTGGTCACATTTATTTTCCTGCTCACCCCTGTTGTTGTTGCTTTGATTCTCGCTACTCTGATTATGGCCTGTCGTTCCATATCCTGTTTGTAAGTTCTGCTTTGCAACACCCGGGAAAACATCTGCTTGAGGCACAAAGCTACAGTTCGGACAATTTCGGGATGTAAAACCAGGTTTAGAGCATTTAAAGCAGTAAAGTTCACGTGATTTTTCCTTCATTGGAAGCGGGGGCTCATTACAGCTGTTTGGGCCAAGAACAGAATGGAGCTCGTGCCCGCATCAGGAGGTCAATGACTGGTGTGATCTCTGTACCATAAATTGTGACTCTGTATCGCTCCAATGCATGCTTACAAATCAGTTCAATTTGATCTTGTTCTGTTGGGGGAGACTTCAGCTTTTTGAATTTGCTCAATAGATGCGCTACAAATGTTGGAAAAGGCTCATCAGGTGTTTGAACACGGTCAAGGATGCCTCTCAAGATGTGCTCTTGATTGTCCGATGGAAGAAACACACTTTTAAATAGAGCGCGGAATTGTGTCCAGGCTGTTATGTGTTCACTCAATACTGAAAACCATTTCCTGGGCTCTTTGGCTAGGAAGCGAGGTAATTCAAGAAGGATCTGGGCGTCACTCAGCCCCAAAGAGGTTCTGTATACATCCACAAGCTGAAGCCAATCCTCAGGCTGAACTTTTCCATCCCCTCCAAACACAGGGGGCTCAAGTTTTGACTAATTCAAGACTGAAGCTAATGCTCTAGTTGTGCTATTAAGCAGTGAAGAAGTGTGAGAAAAGTCTGTTGCATTTTCATGTGCGATGTTGCAATCAATGGCTGTCGCTGAAAGTTTTGGCATGACGTGAACAGGTTGGGCCTGGGCATATGGCGTGGAAGAGGCAATTGGATTGTTACGTGCAGGTAAGTGGTTTGAAGCGGCTGTGTACATATTAGATCAGCTTGATAGACAGACAGATAGATGCTAGCATGTTTTAGCACTTCGCTAGGTGATGCTATCAGGTGTTAGCATGATGCTAGCACATTTTTAGCATTTTTTAGCACTTCGCTATGCGATGCTAGCACGTTTTTAGCATGTTTTAGCACTTCGCTAGGCGATTCTAGCATGTGTTAGCATGATGCTAGCACGTTTTTAGCATGTTTTAGCACTTCGCTAGGCGATGCTAACATTTGTTAGCATGATGCTAGCACGTTTTTAGCATTTTTTAGCACTTCGCTAGGTGATGCTATCATGTGTTAGCATGATGCTAGCACGTTTTTAGCATTTTTTAGCAGTTCGCTATGCGATGCTAGCACGTTTTTAGCATGTTTTAGCACTTCGCTAGGCGATTCTAGCATGTGTTAGCATGATGCTAGCACGTTTTTAGCATGTTTTAGCACTTCGCTAGGCGATGCTAGCATTTGTTAGCATGATGCTAGCACGTTTTTAGCATTTTTTAGCACTTCGCTAGGCGAGGCTAGCACGTTTTTAGCATGTTTAAGCACTTCGCTAGGTGATGCTAGCATGTGTTAGCATGATGCTAGCACGTTTTTAGCATTTTTTAGCACTTCGCTAGGCGATGTTAGCATTTGTTAGCATGATGCTAGCACGTTTTTAGCATGTTTTAGAACTTCGCTAGGCGATGCTAAGCATGTGTTAGCATGATGCTATAGACGCTTTTAGCATGTTTTAGCACTTCGCTAGGTGATAATAGCATGTGTTAGCATGATGCTTGATGACGCTTTTAGCATGTTTTAGCACTTCGCTAGGTGATGCTAGCATGTGTTAGCATGATGCTAGCACGTTTTTAGCATTTTTTAGCACTTCGCTAGGTGATGCTAACACGTTTTTAGCATGTTTTAGCACTTCGCTAGGTGATAATAGCATGTGTTAGCATGATGCTAGCACGTTTTTAGCATGTTTTAGCACTTCGCTAGGTGATGCTAGCATGTGTTAGCATGATGCTAGCATGTTTTTAGCATGTTTTAGCACTTCGCTAGGCGATGCTAGCATGTGTTAGCATGATGCTAGCACATTTTTAGCATGTTTTAGCACTTCGCTAGGCGATGCTAGCATGTGTTAGCATGATGCAAGCACGTTTTTAGCATGTTTTAACACTTCGTTAGGCGATTTTAGCATGACGCTAGCACATTTTTAGCTTGTTTTAGCACTTCGCTAGTCAATGCTAGCATGTGTTAGCATGATGCTAGCACGTTTTTAGCATGTTTTAACGTGTGGCTATGAAGATTTTAGGTCATTACTTTTTGGCTGCTTGATAAAATAAATCCTCTGAGGGAGAGAGAGAGGGAGCGATGCAGGGCTGACAGGCCCTTTTTGTCTGTGTGTGTGAAAATGTCAGTTGGGATTTAAATTTCTGAACATTCCGCAATGTTAAGTCAATGGGATTTTTCCAGTTTTTGATCATCCGCTGTGGGAAAACCGTAAGTCCGATCAGTTAGAAAAGATATAGCACACTATTCGGGATTAGTCTGAAGGTCTGTGCCGAGTTTGGCGCCTGTAGCTTAAAAGCTCTAGGAGGAGTTAGATATAGAAATTTCAGAGTAAGAAGAATAATATTATTAACTAGAAAAAGTTCGTCGAGACAAACTTTAAGTTGGCTTGTGAAAGTTTGGACCAGAAACTTTGAAGAAGTTTAAAGTAGTTTGAAGTTTAAAGTAGTTTGAAGTTTAAAGTAGTTTGTAGTTTAAATTAGTTTAAAGTTTAAAGTAGTTTGTAGTTTAAACGAGTTTAAAGTTTAAAGTAGTTTGAAGTTTAAAGTAGTTTATAGTTTAAACGAGTTTAAAGTTTAAATTAGTTTGTAGTTTAAATTAGTTTAAAGTTTAAAGTAGTTTGTAGTTTAAAGTAGTTTAAAGTTTAACTTAGTTGCTAGATAGACAGATAGATAGATAGACACTCAGATAGATAGTTAGATAGAGAGATAGATAGATAGATATTTACCCTCAGATAGATAGATAGATATAGATAGATAGATATTTACCCTCAGATAGATAGATAAATAGATAGAGAGAGAGATAGATATTTACCCTCAGATAGATAGATAGATAGATAGATATTGACCCTCAGATAGATAGATAGATAGATAGACAGACAGATAGATGCTAGCACGTTTTTAGAATTTTTTAGCACTTCGCTAGGCGATGCTAGCACGTTTTTAGCATTTTTTAGCACTTCGCTAGGCGATGCTAGCATGTGTTAGCATGATGCTAACACGTTTTTAGCATGCTTTAGCACTTCGCTGGGCGATGCTAGCATGTGTTAGCATGATGCTAGCACATTTTTAGCATGATTTAGCACTTCGCTAGGCGATGCTAGCATGTGTTAGCATGATGCTAGCACGTTTTTTGCATTTTTTAGCACTTCGCTAGGCGATGCTAGCATGTGTTAGCATGATGCTAGCACGTTTTTAGCATTTTTTAGCACTTCGCTAGGCGATGCTAGCATGTGTTATCATGATGCTAGCAAGTTTTTAGCATTTTTTAACACTTCGCTAGGCGATGCTAGCATGTGTTAGCATGATGCTAGCACGTTTTTAGCATTTTTTAGCACTTCGCTTGGCGATGCTAGCATGTGTTAGCATGATGCTAGCACGTTTTTAGCATGTTTTAACACTTCGCTAGGCGATGCTAACATGTGTTAGCATGATGCTATTACGTTTTTAGCATGTTTTAACACTTTGCTAGGCGATGCTAGCATGTGTTAGCATGATGCTAGCACGTTTTTACCATGTTTTAGCACTTCGCTAGGCGATGCTAGCATGTGTTAGCATGATGCTAGCACGTTTTTAGCATGTTTTAGCACTTCGCTAGGCGATGTTAGCATGTGTTAGCATGATGCTAGCACGTTTTTAGCATGTTTTAGCACTTCGCTAGGTGATGCTAAGCATGTGTTAGCATGATGCTAGCACGTTTTTAGCATGTTTTAACACTTCGCTAGGCGATGTTAGCATGTGTTAGCATGATGCTAGCACGTTTTTAGCATTTTTTAGCACTTCGCTAGGCGATGCTAGCACGTTTTTAGCATGTTTTAGCACTTCGCTAGGCGTCATGCTAGACGCTTTTAGCATGTTTTAGCACTTCGCTAGGCGATTTTAGCATGATGCTAGCACATTTTTAGCTTGTTTTAGCACTTCGCTAGTCAATGCTAGCATGTGTTAGCATGATGCTAGCACGTTTTTAGCATGTTTTAGCGTGTGGCTATGAAGATTTTAGGTCATTACTTTTTGGCTGGTTGATAAAAGAAATCCTCTGAGGAGAGAGAGAGGGAGAGATGCAGGGCTGACAGGCCCTTTTTGTCTGTGTGTGTGAAAATGTCAGTTGGAATTTGAATTTCTGAACATTCCGCAATGTTAAGTCAATGGGAGTTTTTTCCGAGTTTGATCGTCATTTTTAGGAAAACCGTAAGTCCGATCAGTTAGAAAAGATATAGCACACTATTCGGGATTAGTCTGAAGGTCTGTGCCGAGTTTGGTGCCTGTAGCTTAAAAGCTCTAGGAGGAGTAGCGTATAGAAATTTCTGAGTAAGAATAATAATAATAATAATAATAAGTTTAAATAGGATTTCAGTAAGTTGGCTTTCACAAGCCAACTTAATAATAATAATAATAAGTTATACTACAGGGCTGTTGAATGCTTGATTCTGATTGGTTGAGAACGTTCTAAGGTGTGCAATTATTTTCAGGGAAACGCACGGCAAAAGTAGTTCCAGGCAGGTCTTGACCGCATTACAGTTCCATATCACTTCGCGTAGTCAACTGTAATAACGGAAAATAGGATACAATTCATAACAAGTGACAGCGACAAATCCACTTCAACTTCAAGAGGAAAAAAAATGACAGACTATTTTGATTTTCCGGAAGTAAATTTTAATATTTATGGTGAACATAACAACTGGGCGACCACAGTATTGGATAGCTCAGATGAAAAAACAAATAAACGGAAGAGGACATCAAAGGCAGCCGGCAACAACAAAAGACATAAAACAATCAGCGAAGAACAGCTAGACGGACTCGAGGGCGAAAAACATGAAGAAAACACCAAAAAAACAACAGCTTGGGCTGTCAGTGTGTTTAACGTGCAGTTTAATTTTAATAAATAAATTTGTTCGAATTAACGAATGAATTATAACGTATGAATTAATAAATAAATTAAATAATATGACACACATGATTTTCTGTCTCATTATTGCAAACTCTGTCTCTCTAATAACTACACTAATAACTGCATTAGTCTGCTGTCAGTGGCTCAAACCTCCGTTACTAACTCTAAAATGACGTTTTGGAATTAGCAACGGAGGCATGGGATTAGATGCGTAAGAAATTAGTCCTACATACAAGAGCGTTTTAATGACAAAAACTTGACAAACGTCTAGAATCACATCATCTGAACAATGTTTCGAGGTGTGGTAACTGTAGTATAAGCGAAATAATTGACTCCGGGCGTTGAATTATTAGAAAAATAATGCACACCCGAGGTGTAACGGCCACTCCGCTTCGCGTACCGCATTACCACCCCGGGTGTGCATTATTTTTCTAATAATTCAACGGCCCGTCGTCAATTATTCCTTACTTTAAGTACAATATCAGTAAGTTGGCTCTCACAAGCCAACTTAATAAGTTTAAGTACAATATCAGTAAGTTGGGTCTCACAAGCCAACTTAATAATAAGTTTAAATACAATATCAGTAAGTTGGCTCTCACAAGCCAACTTAATAAGAGTAGAATAACTAGAATGTACATTTCCTGAAGAAAATGTGAGTGGTGCTTGCCGTGGCGAAACTCGTCAAATAGCATTTTATAACTGCTGAGATATGTGTTTTTTACTCGGTTGCTAGGGTACCCCCATCTGGTTGCTAAGCAGGTACCATAGTGATATTTATCAAGTCTCCTCTCCATCCTTAGTGAAATAAGTCAACCCGGAAGTCTGTACTATTTTCTGGTGCCGAGTTATGTGATTTGTTACTCGGTTGCTAGGGTAACCCCATCTGGTTGCTAGGCAGTTACCATAGTGATACTTATCAAGTGTCCTTGCCATCCTGATTGAAATAAATCAACCCAGAAGTCTGTTCGATTTTCTGAAGCAGAGATATGTGATTTGTTACTTGGTTGCTAGGGTAACTCTATGTGGTTGCTAGGCAGTTACCATAGTGATACTTATGAAGTGTCCTTGCCATCCTGAGTGAAATAAACCAACCCAGAAGTCTCTATGTTTTTCTGATGCAGAGATATGTGATTTGTTACTCGGTTGCTAGGGTAACCCCATCTGGTTGCTAGGCAGTTACCATAGTGATACTTATCAAGTCTCCTTGCCATCCTGATTGAAATAAATCAACCCAGAAGTATCTACGATTTTCTGGTGCAGAGATATGTGATTTGTTACCCGGTTGCTATGGTACCCCCATCTGGTTGCTAGGCAGTTACCATAGTGATACTTATCAAGTCACCTTGCAATCCTGATTAAAATAAATCAACCCGGAAGTCTCACAGATTTTCTGGTGCAGAGATATGTGATTTGTAACTCGGTTGCTAGGGTACCCCCATCTGGTTGCTAGGTGGTTACCATAGTGATACTTATCAAGTCTCCTTGCCATCCTGATTGAAATAAATCAACCCAGAAGTCTCTCTGATTTTCTGGTGCAGAGATATAGTTATTGCTAAACAGTTGCTAGGGTACTCTGTTTAGTTGCTAGGGAGTGGCTTGGCAGCTGCCAATCATGAAACTCCAAAGGCTGCTTGCCAGTATGAATGATATAAACCAACTCCCATGCCTCTGTGACATTCAGAATGGAAGATATCCCTCTATGGATTTTGGTTGCTAAGTTGCTCGACAATGGTTGCTAGGGAGGGGCTAGGAAGTGATGAGGTGATTCATGATTGGCTGTTTGCTGGCCCGAGTCAAACGAGACCACCCTTGTGTTTCTATGACAGTTCTGTCTGGAGATATCCCTTTGATATCTTTCATTAGAAGTCTATGGGACTTGTTGCTAAGGTGCTCTAAATGGTTGCTAGGGTGTGGCTTGATAGCTTCACAATGATCCTGAGAGACTGATTGGTCTTCTGAGTAAAATGAGCCCGCCCCCTTGTCTCTATGACACTGTGATCCAGAGCTATGTTCAATACAAAATCCCTATGCATTTCATTTCATGGGCCGTCCTACACCATTGTAAGTCAGTGGGGCAAATTTGGGCAGCTCCTGCCCCCCAGGGGTGCAACTTTTACCCCATATTGAGGTATGCTCTTACAGAGCCTGCCAGCCTCTTCAAATGTGGCAAATGACACGTTTCTGCGAAATTCTCGCTCGGAGCTGTGACTCGTCAAAGTTTGTTGCAATGTTAAGTCTATGGGATTTTTTTGGGCCGCTTTTTTTCCCCTGGGGCAAATACCGTACCCCCGATCGCTTATAAAAGTCATTCAACACCTCTCCTCAATAGGCCGCATAATTTGACGCCTCACTCAGGGGTGTGTGACAAAAGCTGCGGGACAAGTTACACGCCGAACTTTTGTGTGGAAGAATAATTATTATTATAACTAGATGGGTACATTTCCTGAAGAAAATGTGAGTGGTGCTTGTCGTGGCAAAACTCGTCAAACAGCATGCTATAACTTGAAAAGAACAAAAATTGTGGTCATAAATAAATCAAACCAGAAGTCTGTACGATTTTCTGGTGCAGAAATATGTGATTTGTTACTCGTTTGCTAGGGTAAGCCCAAGTGGTTGCTATGCAGTTACCAAGGTAATACAACACATGGCTCCTTTCCATCCTGAGTGAAATAAGTCAACCCGGAAGTCTGTAGTGTTTTCTGGTGCAGAGATATGTGATTTCTTACTCGGTTGCTAGGGTAACCCCATCTGGTTGCTAGGCAGTTACCATAGTGATACTTTGAAGTCTCCTTGCCATCTGGATGAAATGAATCAACCCAGAAATGTCTACGATTTTCTGGGGCAGAGATATGTGATTTGTTACCCAGTTGCTAGGGTAACCCCATGTGGTTGCTAGGCAGTTACCATAGTGATACTAATCAAGTCTCCTTGCCATCCTGATTGAAATAAGTCAACCAGGAAGTCTCTACGTTTTTCTGATGCAGAGATATGTGATTTGTTACTCGGTTGCTAGGGTAACCCCATCTGGTTGCTAGACAGTTATCATAGTGATACTAATGAAGTCTCCTTGCCATCCTGATTGAAATAAGTCAACCCAGAAGTCTGTACTATTTTCTGGTGCAGAAATATGTGATTTGTTACTCGGTTGCTAGGGTAACCCCTCCTTGTTGCTAGGCAGTTACCATAGTGATTCTAATGAAGTGCCTTTGCCATCTTGATTGAAATAAACCAACACAGAAGTCTCTACATTTTTATGATGCAGAGATATGTGATTTGTTACTCGGTTGCTAGGGTAACCCCATCTGGTTGCTAGGCAGTTACCATAGTGATACTTATGAAGTCTCCTTGCCATCCTGATTGAAATAAATCAACCCAGAAGTCTCTATGATTTTCTGGTGCAGAGATATGTGATTTGTTACCCGGTTGCTAGGGTACCCCCATCTGGTTGCTAGGCAGTTACCATAGTGATACTTATCAAGTCTCCTTGCCATCCTGATTGAAATAAATCAACCCAGAAGTATCTTCGATTTTCTGGTGCAGAGATATGTGATTTGTTACTCGGTTGCTAGGGTAACCCCATGTGTTTGCTAGGCAGTTACCATAGTGATACTAATCAAGTCTCCTTGCCATCCTGATTGAAATAAATCAACCCAGAAGTCTGTACTATTTTCTGGTGCAGAGATATGTGATTTGTTACTCGGTTGCTAGGGTAACCCCATGTGTTTGCTAGGCAGTTACCATAGTGATACTAATCAAGTCTCCTTGCCATCCTGATTGAAATAAATCAACCCAGAAGTCTGTACTATTTTCTGGTGCAGAGATATGTGATTTGTTACTCGGTTGCTAGGGTAAGGCCATGTGGTTGCTATGCAGTTACCAAGGTAATACAATACATGGCTCCTTTCCATCCTGAGTGAAATAAGTCAACCCGGAAGTCTCTACTATTTTCTGGGACAGAGATATGTGATTTGTTACTCGGTTGCTAGGGTAACCCCATCTGGTTGCTAGGCAGTTACCATAGTGATACTAATGAAGTCTCCTTGCCATCCTGATTGATATAAGTCAACCCGGAAGTCTCTACGTTTTTCTGATGCAGAGATATGTGATTTGTTACTCTGTTGCTAGGGTAACCCCATCTGGTTGCTAGGTTGTTACCATAGTGATACTTATGAAGTCTCCTTGCCATCCTGATTGAAATAAATCAACCCAGAAGTATCTTCGATTTTCTGGTGCAGAGATATGTGATTTGTTACTCGGTTGCTAGGGTAACCCCATGTGTTTGCTAGGCAGTTACCATAGTGATACTAATCAAGTCTCCTTGCCATCCTGATTGAAATAAATCAACCCAGAAGTCTGTACTATTTTCTGGTGCAGAGATATGTGATTTGTTACTCGGTTGCTAGGGTAACCCCATGTGTTTGCTAGGCAGTTACCATAGTGATACTAATCAAGTCTCCTTGCCATCCTGATTGAAATAAATCAACCCAGAAGTCTGTACTATTTTCTGGTGCAGAGATATGTGATTTGTTACTCGGTTGCTAGGGTAAGGCCATGTGGTTGCTATGCAGTTACCAAGGTAATACAATACATGGCTCCTTTCCATCCTGAGTGAAATAAGTCAACCCGAAGTCTCTACTATTTTCTGGGACAGAGATATGTGATTTGTTACTCGGTTGCTAGGGTAACCCCATCTGGTTGCTAGGCAGTTACCATAGTGATACTAATGAAGTCTCCTTGCCATCCTGATTGATATAAGTCAACCCGGAAGTCTCTACGTTTTTCTGATGCAGAGATATGTGATTTGTTACTCTGTTGCTAGGGTAACCCCATCTGGTTGCTAGGTTGTTACCATAGTGATACTTATGAAGTCTCCTTGCCATCCTGATTGAAATAAATCAACCCAGAATTCTCTCTGATTTTCTGGTGCAGAGATATAGTTACTGCTAAATGGTTGCTAGGGTACTCTGTTTATTTGCTAGGGAGTGGCTTGGTAGCTGCCAATCATGAATCTCCAAATGCTGCTTGTCAGTATGAATGATATAAACCAACTCCCATGCCTCTGTGACATTCAGAATGGAAGATATCCCTCTATGGATTTTGGTTGCTAAGGTGCTCAACAATGGTTGCTAGGGAGGGGCTAGGAAGTGTTGAGGTGATTCCTGATTGGCTGTTTGCTGTCCCGAGTGAAACGAGACCACCTTTGTGTTTCTATGACACTTCTATCCAGAGATATCCCTTTGATCTTTTTCAATAGAAGTCTATGGGACTTGTTGCTAAGGTGCTCTAAATGGTTGCTACGGCGTGGCTTGATAGCTTAACAATGATCCTGAGAGACTGATTGGTCGTCTGAGTAAAATGAGCCCGCCCCCTCGTCTCTATGACACTGTGATCCAGAGCTATGTTCAATACAAAATCTCTATGCCATTTCATTTCATGGGCCGTCCTACACCATTATAAGTCAATTGGGGCATTTTTGGGCAGCTCCTGCCCCCCAGGGGTGCAACTTTTACCCCATATTGAGGTATGCTCTTACAGAGCCTGCCAGCCTCTTCAAATGTGGCAAATCACACGTTTCTGTGAAATCCTCGATCGGCGCTGTGACGCGTCAAAGTTTGTCGCAATGTTAAGTCTATGGGATTTTTCGGCGGCTTTTTTGCCCCTGGGGCAAATACCGTATCCCTGATCGCTTATAAAAGTCATAGCACATGTGTCATCAATAGGCCGTTCGATTTGACACCTCATTCGTGGGTCTATGCCAAACGGTGCGGGACGAGTTAGGTGCCGAAGTTTTGTACGGAGATATAAAAATAAAAATAAAAATAAAAATAATAAGTATGTGAGATTACAATAGTGATGCTTTGCAAGCACCACTAATAATAATAATAAGTATGGCGAATAACAATAGTGATGCCTTGCCTTTGGCAAGCACCACTAATAATAATAATACGTATGGCGAATAACAATAGTGATGCCTTGCCTTTGGCAAGCACCACTAATAATAACTAGATAGGTACATTTCCTGAAGAAAATGTGAGTGGTGCTTGCCGTGGCAAAACTCGTCAAATAGCCTGCTTGAAAAGAACAGAAATTGTGGTCATAAATAAATCAACCCAGAAGTCTGTATAATGTTCTGGTGCAGAAATATGTGATTTGTTAGTAGGTTGCTAGGGTAACCCCATGTGGTTGCTAGGCAGTTACCATAGTGATACTAATCAAGTGTCCTTGCCATCCTGATTGAAATAAGTCAAACCGAAGTCTGTATGTTTTTGTGATGCAGAGATATGTGATTTGTTACTCGGTTGCTAGGGTAAGCCCATCTGGTTGCTAGGCAGTTACCATAGTGATACTAATGAAGTGTCCTTTCCATCCTGATTGAAATAAGTCAACCCGAAGTCTCTACGCTTTTCTGATGCAGAGATATGTGATTTGTTACTCGGTTGCTAGGGTAACCCCATCTGGTTGCTAGGCAGTTACCATAGTGATACTAATCAAGTGTCCTTGCCATCCTGATTGAAATAAATCAACCCAGAAGTCTCTCTGATTTTCTGGTGCAGAGATATAGTTACTGCTAAACGGTTGCTAGGGTACTCTGTTTAGTTGCTAGGGAGTGGCTTGGCAGCTGCCAATCATGAATCTCCAAAGGCTGCTTGTCAGTATGAATGATATAAACCAACTCCCATGCCTCTGTGACATTCAGAATGGAAGATATCCCTCTATGGATTTTGGTTGTTAAGGTGCTCGACAATGGTTGCTAGGGAGGGGCTAGGAAGTGTTGATTTGATGCATGATTGGCTGTTTGCTGTCCCGAGTAAAACGAGACCACCCTTGTGTTTCTATGACACTTCTATCCGGAGATATCCCTTTGATCTGTTTCCAATAGAAGTCTATGGGACTTGTTGCTAAGGTGCTCTTAATGGTTGCTAGGGCGTGGCTTGATAGCTTCACAATGATCCTGAGAGACTGATTGGTCGCCTGAGTAAAATGAGCCCACCCCCTCGCCTCTATGACACTGTGATCCAGAGCTATGTTCAATACAAATCCCTATGCCTTTTCATTTCAGGGGCCGCCCTACACCATTATAAGTCAATTGGGGCATTTTTGGGCAGCTCCTGCCCCCAGGGGTGCAGCTTTTACCCCATATTGAGGTATGCTCTTACAGAGCCTGCCAGCCTCTTCAAATGTGGCAAATCACACGCTTCTACTGAAATCCTCGCTTGGAGCTGTGACGCTCAAAGTTTGTCTCAATGTTAAGTCTATGGGATTTTTCGGCTGCTTTTTTGCCCCTGGGGCAAGTACCGCACTCGATCGCTTATAAAAGTCATAGCACACGTGTCCTCAATAGGTCGCTCGATTTGACACCTCATTCGTGGGTCTACGCCAAACGGTGCGGGACTGAGTTAGGTGCCGAAGTTTTGTTAAGAGATATAAAAAATAAGAAAAATAAAAATAATAAAAATAACTAGATAGGTACATTTCCTGAAGAAAATGTGAGTGGTGCTTGCCGTGGCAAAACTCGCCAAATAGCCTGCTTGAAAAGAACAGAAATTGTGGTCATAAATAAATCAACCCAGAAGTCTGTATAATGTTCTGGTGCAGAAATATGTGATTTGTTAGTAGGTTGCTAGGGTAACCCCATGTGGTTGCTAGGCAGTTACCATAGTGATACTAATCAAGTGTCCTTGCCATCCTGATTGAAATAAGTCAAACCGGAAGTCTGTATGTTTTTGTGATGCAGAGATATGTGATTTGTTACTCGGTTGCTAGGGTAAGCCCATCTGGTTGCTAGGCAGTTACCATAGTGATACTAATGAAGTCTCCTTTCCATCCTGATTGAAATAAGTCAACCCGAAGTCTCTACGCTTTTCTGATGCAGAGATATGTGATTTGTTACTCGGTTGCTAGGGTAACCCCATCTGGTTGCTAGGCAGTTACCATAGTGATACTAATCAAGTGTCCTTGCCATCCTGATTGAAATAAATCAACCCAGAAGTCTCTCTGATTTTCTGGTGCAGAGATATAGTTACTGCTAAACGGTTGCTAGGGTACTCTGTTTAGTTGCTAGGAGTGGCTTGGCAGCTGCCAATCATGAATCTCCAAAGGCTGCTTGTCAGTATGAATGATATAAACCAACTCCCATGCCTCTGTGACATTCAGAATGGAAGATATCCCTCTATGGATTTTGGTTGTTAAGGTGCTCGACAATGGTTGCTAGGAGGGGCTAGGAAGTGTTGATTTGATGCATGATTGGCTGTTTGCTGTCCCGAGTAAAACGAGACCACCCTTGTGTTTCTATGACACTTCTATCCGGAGATATCCCTTTGATCTGTTTCAATAGAAGTCTATGGGACTTGTTGCTAAGGTGCTCTTAATGGTTGCTAGGGCGTGGCTTGATAGCTTCACAATGATCCTGAGAGACTGATTGGTCGTCTGAGTAAAATGAGCCCACCCCCTCGCCTCTATGACACTGTGATCCAGAGCTATGTTCAATACAAATCCCTATGCCTTTTCATTTCAGGGGCCGCCCTACACCATTATAAGTCAATTGGGGCATTTTTGGGCAGCTCCTGCCCCCAGGGGTGCAGCTTTTACCCCATATTGAGGTATGCTCTTACAGAGCCTGCCAGCCTCTTCAAATGTGGCAAATCACACGCTTCTACTAAATCCTCGCTTGGAGCTGTGACGCCAAAGTTTGTCTCAATGTTAAGTCTATGGGATTTTTCGGCTGCTTTTTTGCCCCTGGGGCAAGTACCGCACTCCGATCGCTTATAAAAGTCATAGCACACGTGTCCTCAATAGGTCGCTCGATTTGACACCTCATTCGTGGGTCTACGCCAAACGGTGCGGGACGAAGTTAGGTGCCGAAGTTTTGTTAAGAGATATAAAAAATAAGAAAAATAAAAAATAATAAAAATAACTAGATAGGTACATTTCCTGAAGAAAATGTGAGTGGTGCTTGCCGTGGCAAAACTCGTCAAATAGCCTGCTTGAAAAGAACAGAAATTGTGGTCATAAATAAATCAACCCAGAAGTCTGTATAATGTTCTGGTGCAGAAATATGTGATTTGTTAGTAGGTTGCTAGGGTAACCCCATGTGGTTGCTAGGCAGTTACCATAGTGATACTAATCAAGTGTCCTTGCCATCCTGATTGAAATAAGTCAAACCGAAGTCTGTATGTTTTTGTGATGCAGAGATATGTGATTTGTTACTCGGTTGCTAGGGTAAGCCCATCTGGTTGCTAGGCAGTTACCATAGTGATACTAATGAAGTCTCCTTTCCATCCTGATTGAAATAAGTCAACCCGGAAGTCTCTACGTTTTTCTGATGCAGAGATATGTGATTTGTTACTCGGTTGCTAGGGTAACCCCATCTGGTTGCTAGGCAGTTACCATAGTGATACTAATCAAGTGTCCTTGCCATCCTGATTGAAATAAATCAACCCAGAAGTCTCTCTGATTTTCTGGTGCAGAGATATA
>NW_026266705.1:0-24247 GCF_025860055.1 Xyrauchen texanus | reverse complement strand
ATCCAGGAACAACACAGGGGCGGAAGGGCATCTTGAAAAAGACGCGTCCTGAAAAGGACGTTCAACGCCGCTGTGTTTTGCTCTTTTAGAGAAATTACTCTTTTAATAGGAATTTACTCTTAATACACAGTGTGTGTGTGTGTCTGCGCTGTCGAAGCGCTCAGGGGCAACAATGCACGCCGTGCAATGTGAAGGAGAAAGCCGCTGTTGTGCGCCATCAAGATCCAACAGCAGAGATCCAAAGTGGTGTGTAACTCGCAGCAAACTGCAGACAGACCATCGGCTCCGAAGAAATTTTCTGAATGAACTCCCGTATTTGCGCCGCTTAAATACCCGTATGTCCGGGGGCGGGACATGCAAATACCGGCTGCCAACTCTCATTGGCCTTTTTTCATAGATCAAAGGTGGATATCGGCGCTCAAGAGAGACCCCTAGTGTCGCTTCTCCGACACAACGTGGAGAGAGCGGAATATCAACACAGAACTGTGCAAACATCATGAAACAGCTCTTGAAAATGCTAAAGCAATATTTTAACATTAGAAACCTTCTTTTGGAATAATTTGTCATCAGAATCCACTTATATTTCAATAAGACGACTTTTCACTAATGTCACAAATAAGAAGCTATGCATTGAATCAGAAAGCATAACATCAAAATGTATCATTGCTTCATACATGATTTTAAGAATTACACATTCATTTTAATGAAATACTCTGAATATCTCAACACAGAACTGTGCAAACATCATGAAACAGCTCTTGAAAATGCTAAAGCAATATTTTAACATTATAAAGCTTCTTTTGGAGTAATTTGTCATCAGAATTCACTTATAGTTCAATGAGACATGACTTTTCACTAATGTAAAAAACAGGATGCTATGCATTGAATCAGAAAGCATAACTTATCAAAATGTATCATTATGTACATGATTTTAAGAATTACACATTCATTTTAATGAAATACTCTGAAAATCAACACTGAACAGTGCAAACTTCATGAAACAGCTCTTGGAAAACCTAAAGCAATATTGTAACCATAAAATGTATTTGAAGTAATTTCTCTTAAGAAATCATTTATTTTACAATATATCATGTAATTTCACTAATATAACAAATAAGATGCTATGCATTGTAAAATAAAGCATTACCAGTCAATAAGCATATTTACAACATGTTATCATGCATTATAATATTTATGATGTCATTTTAATGTAAATTTGAGTATCAACACAGAACTGTGCAAACATCATGAAACAGCTCTTGAAAATGCTAAGGCAATATTTTAACAGTAGAAAGCTTCTTTTGGAATAATTTCTCATCAGAATCCACTTATATTTCAATGAGACATGACTTTTCACTAATGTCACAAATAAGAAGCTTTCTGATGCATTGAATCAGAAAGCATAACATCTAAATTTATCATTGCTTCATGTTTACATGATTTTAAGAATTACACATTCATTTTAATGAAATACTCAGAATATCAACACAGAACTGTGCAAACATCATGAAACAGCTCTTGAAAATGCTAAAGCAATATTGTAACCATAGAAATGTATTTGAATTAATTTCTCTTAAGAAATGTATCATGTAATTTCACTAATATCACAAATAAGATGCTATGCATTGCAAAAGAAAGCATTACCAGTCAATTAGCATATTTACAACATGTTATCATGCATTATAAGATTTATGATGTCATGTTAATGTAAATTTGAGTATCAACACAGAACTGTGCAAACATCATGAAACAGCACTTGAAAATGCTAAAGCAATATTTTAACATTAGAAAGCTTCTTTTGGAATAATTTCTCATCAGAATCCACTTATATTTCAATGAGACATGACTTTTCACTAATGTCACAAATAAGAAGCTATGCATTGAATCAGACAGCATAACTTGTCAAAATGTATCATTGCTTCATGTGTACATGATTTTAAGAATTAGAGATTCATTTTAATGAAATTCTCTGGAAATCAACACTGAACTGTGCAAACTTCATGAAACAGCTCTTGAAAATCCTAAAGCAATATTGTAACCATAGAAATGTATTTGAAGTAATTTCTCTTAAGAAATCACTTCTTTTACAATTAAAATGTAATTTCACTAATATCACAAATAAGATGCTATGCATTGAAAATGAAAGCATTACCAGTCAATAAGCATATTTACAACATGTTGTCATGCATTATAAGATTTATGATGTCATTTTAATGTAAATTTGAGTATCAACACAGAACTGTGCAAACATCATGAAACTGCACTTGAAAATGCTAAAGCAATATTTTAACCATAGAAATGTATTTGAAGTAATTTCTCTTAAGAAATGTATCATGTAATTTCACTAATATCACAAATAAGATGCTATGCATTCATGAAACAGCTCTTGGAAAACCTAAAGCAATATTGTAAACATAGAAATGTATTTGAAGTTATTTCTCTTAAGAAATCACTTATTTTACAATGTAACATGTAATTTCACTAACATCACAAATAAGATGCTATGCATTGCAAAATAAATCATTACCAGTCAATAAGCATATTTACAACATGTTATCATGCATTATAAGATTTATGATGTCAATTTAATGTAAATTTGAGTGTCAACATAGAACTGTGTAAACATCATGAAACAGCTCTTGAAAATCCTAAAGCAATATTTTAACATTAGAAAGCTTCTTTTGGAGTAATTTGTCATCAGAATTCACTATAGTTCAATGAGACATGACTTTTCACTAATGTCAAAAACAGGATGCTATGCATTGAATCAGAAAGCATAACTTATCAAAATGTATCATTGCTTCATGTGTACATGATTTTAAGAATTACACATTCATTTTAATGAAATACTCTGAAAATCAACACTGAACAGTGCAAACTTCATGAAACAGCTCTTGGAAAACCTAAAGCAATATTGTAACCACAGAAATGTATTTGTAGTAATTTCTCTTAAGAAATCACTTATTTTACAATATATCATGTATTTTCACTAATATCACAAATAAGATGCTATGCATTGAAAAATAAAGCATTACCAGTCAATAAGCATATTTACAACATGTTGTCCTGCATTATAATATTTATGATGTCATTTTAATGTAAATTTGAGTATCAACACAGAACTGTGCAAACATCATGAAACAGCACTTGAAAATGCTAAAGCAATATTTTAACATTAGAAATGTTCTTTTGAATAATTTCTCATCAGAATCCACTCATATTTCAATGTGACATGACTTTTCACTAATGTCACAAGAAGCTATGCATTGAATAAGACAGCATAACTTATCAAAATGTATCATTGCTTCATGTTTAAATGATTTTAAGAATTACAGATTCATTTTAATGAAATACTCTGAATATCAACACAGAACTGTGCAAACTTCATGAAACAGCTCTTGGAAAATCCTAAAGCAATATTGTAACCATAGAAATGTATTTGAAGTAATTTCTCTTAAGAAATGTATCATGTAATTTCACTAATATCACAAATAAGATGCTATGCATTGTAAAATAAAGCATTACCAGTCAATTAAGCATATTTACAACATGTTGTCATGCATTATAAGATTTATGATGTCATTTTAATGTAAATTTGAGTATCAACACAGAACTGTGCAAACATCATGAAACAGCACTTGAAAATGCTAAAGCAATATTTTAACATTAGAAAGCTTCTTTTGGAATAATTTCTCATCAGAATACACTTATATTTCAATGAGACATGACTTTTCACTAATGTCACAAATAAGAAGCTATGCATTGAATCAGACAGCATAACTTGTCAAAATGTATCATTGCTTCATGTGTACATGATTTTAAGAATTAGAGATTCATTTTAATGAAATTCTCTGGAAATCAACACTGAACTGTGCAAACTTCATGAAACAGCTCTTGAAAATCCTAAAGCAATATTGTAACCATAGAAATGTATTTGAAGTAATTTCTCTTAAGAAATCACTTCTTTTACAATTAAAATGTAATTTCACTAATATCACAAATAAGATGCTATGCATTGAAAATGAAAGCATTACCAGTCAATAAGCATATTTACAACATGTTGTCATGCATTATAAGATTTATGATGTCATTTTAATGTAAATTTGAGTATCAACACAGAACTGTGCAAACATCATGAAACAGCACTTGAAAATGCTAAAGCAATATTTTAACATTAGAAAGCTTCTTTTGGAATAATTTCTCATCAGAATACACTTATATTTCAATGAGACATGACTTTTCACTAATGTCACAAATAAGAAGCTATGCATTGAATCAGACAGCATAACTTGTCAAAATGTATCATTGCTTCATGTGTACATGATTTTAAGAATTACAGATTCATTTTAATGAAATTCTCTGAAATCAACACTGAACTGTGCAAACTTCATGAAACAGCTCTTGAAAATCCTAAAGCAATATTGTAACCATAGAAATGTATTTGAAGTAATTTCTCTTAAGAAATCACTTCTTTTACAATTAACATGTAATTTCACTAATATCACAAATAAGATGCTATGCATTGCAAAATGAAAGCATTACCAGTCAATAAGCATATTTACAACATGTTGTCATGCATTATAAGATTTATGATGTCATTTTAATGTAAATTTGAGTATCAACACAGAACTGTGCAAACATCATGAAACTGCACTTGAAAATGCTAAAGCAATATTTTAACATTAGAAAGCTTCTTTTGAATAATTTCTCATCAGAATGCACTTATATTTCAATGAGACATGACTTTTCACTAATGTCACAAATAGAAGCTATGCATTGAATCAGACAGCATAACTTATCAAAATGTATCATTGCTTCATGTTTACATGATTTTAAGAATTACAGATTCATTTTAATGAAATACTCTGAAATCAACACTGAACTGTGCAAACTTCATGAAACAGCTCTTGAAAATCCTAAAGCAATATTGTAACCATAGAAATGTATTTGAAGTAATTTCTCTTAAGAAATGTATCATGTAATTTCACTAATATCACAAATAAGATGCTATGCATTGCAAAAGAAAGCATTACCAGTCAATAAGCATATTTACAACATGTTATCATGCATTATAATATTTATGATGTCATGTTAATGTAAATTTGAGTATCAACACAGAACTGTGCAAACATCATGAAACAGCACTTGAAAATGCTAAAGCAATATTTTAACATTAGAAAGCTTCTTTTGGAATAATTTCTCATCAGAATCCACTTATATTTCAATGAGACATGACTTTTCACTAATGTCACAAATAAGAAGCTATGCATTGAATCAGACAGCATAACTTGTCAAAATGTATCATTGCTTCATGTGTACATGATTTTAAGAATTAGAGATTCATTTTAATGAAATTCTCTGAAATCAACACTGAACTGTGCAAACTTCATGAAACAGCTCTTGAAAATCCTAAAGCAATATTGTAACCATAGAAATGTATTTGAAGTAATTTCTCTTAAGAAATCACTTCTTTTACAATTAAATGTAATTTCACTAATATCACAAATAAGATGCTATGCATTGAAAAGAAAGCATTACCAGTCAATAAGCATATTTACAACATGTTGTCATGCATTATAAGATTTATGATGTCATTTTAATGTAAATTTGAGTATCAACACAGAACTGTGCAAACATCATGAAACTGCACTTGAAAATGCTAAGCAATATTGTAACCATAGAAATGTATTTGAAGTAATTTCTCTTAAGAAATGTATCATGTAATTTCACTAATATCACAAATAAGATGCTATGCATTCATGAAACAGCTCTTGAAAACCTAAAGCAATATTGTAAACATAGAAATGTATTTGAAGTTATTTCTCTTAAGAAATCACTTATTTTACAATGTAACATGTAATTTCACTAACATCACAAATAAGATGCTATGCATTGCAAAATAAATCATTACCAGTCAATAAGCATATTTACAACATGTTATCATGCATTATAAGATTTATGATGTCAATTTAATGTAAATTTGAGTGTCAACATAGAACTGTGTAAACATCATGAAACAGCTCTTGAAAATCCTAAAGCAATATTTTAACATTAGAAAGCTTCTTTTGGAGTAATTTGTCATCAGAATTCACTATAGTTCAATGAGACATGACTTTTCACTAATGTCAAAAACAGGATGCTATGCATTGAATCAGAAAGCATAACTTATCAAAATGTATCATTGCTTCATGTGTACATGATTTTAAGAATTACACATTCATTTTAATGAAATACTCTGAAAATCAACACTGAACAGTGCAAACTTCATGAAACAGCTCTTGGAAAACCTAAAGCAATATTGTAACCACAGAAATGTATTTGTAGTAATTTCTCTTAAGAAATCACTTATTTTACAATATATCATGTATTTTCACTAATATCACAAATAAGATGCTATGCATTGAAAAATAAAGCATTACCAGTCAATAAGCATATTTACAACATGTTGTCCTGCATTATAATATTTATGATGTCATTTTAATGTAAATTTGTATCAACACAGAACTGTGCAAACATCATGAAACAGCACTTGAAAATGCTAAAGCAATATTTTAACATTAGAAATGTTCTTTTGAATAATTTCTCATCAGAATCCACTTATATTTCAATGAGACATGATTTTTCACTAATGTCACAAATAAGAAGCTATGCATTGAATCAGAAAGCATAACATCAAAATGTATCATTGCTTCATGTTTACATGATTTTAAGAATTACACATTCATTTTAATGAAATACTCTGAATATCAACACAGAACTGTGCAAACTTCATGAAACAGCTCTTGGAAAACCTAAAGCAATATTGTAACCATAGAAATGTATTTGAAGTAATTTCTCTTAAGAAATGTATCATGTAATTTCACTAATATCACAAATAAGATGCTATGCATTGTAAAATAAAGCATTACCAGTCATTAAGCATATTTACAACATGTTGTCATGCATTATAAGATTTATGATGTCATTTTAATGTAAATTTGAGTATCAACACAGAACTGTGCAAACATCATGAAACAGCACTTGAAAATGCTAAAGCAATATTTTAACATTAGAAAGCTTCTTTTGGAATAATTTCTCATCAGAATACACTTATATTTCAATGAGACATGACTTTTCACTAATGTCACAAATAAGAAGCTATGCATTGAATCAGACAGCATAACTTGTCAAAATGTATCATTGCTTCATGTGTACATGATTTTAAGAATTAGAGATTCATTTTAATGAAATTCTCTGAAATCAACACTGAACTGTGCAAACTTCATGAAACAGCTCTTGAAAATCCTAAAGCAATATTGTAACCACAGAAATGTATTTGAAGTAATTTCTCTTAAGAAATCACTTCTTTTACAATTAAAATGTAATTTCACTAATATCACAAATAAGATGCTATGCATTGAAAATGAAAGCATTACCAGTCAATAAGCATATTTACAACATGTTGTCATGCATTATAAGATTTATAATGTCATTTTAATGTAAATTTGAGTATCAACACAGAACTGTGCAAACATCATGAAACTGCACTTGAAAATGCTAAAGCAATATTTTAACATTAGAAAGCTTCTTTTGAAATAATTTCTCATCAGAATCCACTTATATTTCAATGTGACATGACTTTTCACTAATGTCACAAGAAGCTATGCATTGAATAAGACAGCATAACTTATCAAAATGTATCATTGCTTCATGTTTAAATGATTTTAAGAATTACAGATTCATTTTAATGAAATACTCTGGAAATCAACACTGAACTGTGCAAACTTCATGAAACAGCTCTTGAAAATCCTAAAGCAATATTGTAACCATAGAAATGTATTTGAAGTAATTTCTCTTAAGAAATGTATCATGTAATTTCACTAATATCACAAATAAGATGCTATGCATTGCAAAAGAAAGCATTACCAGTCAATAAGCATATTTACAACATGTTGTCATGCATTATAAGATTTATAATGTCATTTTAATGTAAATTTGAGTATCAACACAGAACTGTGCAAACATCATGAAACTGCACTTGAAAATGCTAAAGCAATATTGTAACCATAGAAATGTATTTGAAGTAATTTCTCTTAAGAAATGTATCATGTAATTTCACTAATATCACAAATAAGATGCTATGCATTCATGAAACAGCTCTTGGAAAACCTAAAGCAATATTGTAAACATAGAAATGTATTTGAAGTTATTTCTCTTAAGAAATCACTTATTTTACAATGTAACATGTAATTTCACTAACATCACAAATAAGATGCTATGCATTGCAAAATAAATCATTACCAGTCAATAAGCATATTTACAACATGTTATCATGCATTATAAGATTTATGATGTCAATTTAATGTAAATTTGAGTGTCAACATAGAACTGTGTAAACATCATGAAACAGCTCTTGAAAATCCTAAAGCAATATTTTAACATTAGAAAGCTTCTTTTGGAGTAATTTGTCATCAGAATTCACTATAGTTCAATGAGACATGACTTTTCACTAATGTCAAAAACAGGATGCTATGCATTGAATCAGAAAGCATAACTTATCAAAATGTATCATTGCTTCATGTGTACATGATTTTAAGAATTACACATTCATTTTAATGAAATACTCTGAAAATCAACACTGAACAGTGCAAACTTCATGAAACAGCTCTTGGAAAACCTAAAGCAATATTGTAACCACAGAAATGTATTTGTAGTAATTTCTCTTAAGAAATCACTTATTTTACAATATATCATGTATTTTCACTAATATCACAAATAAGATGCTATGCATTGAAAAATAAAGCATTACCAGTCAATAAGCATATTTACAACATGTTGTCCTGCATTATAATATTTATGATGTCATTTTAATGTAAATTTGAGTATCAACACAGAACTGTGCAAACATCATGAAACAGCACTTGAAAATGCTAAAGCAATATTTTAACATTAGAAATGTTCTTTTGAATAATTTCTCATCAGAATCCACTTATATTTCAATGAGACATGATTTTTCACTAATGTCACAAATAAGAAGCTATGCATTGAATCAGAAAGCATAACATCAAAATGTATCATTGCTTCATGTTTACATGATTTTAAGAATTACACATTCATTTTAATGAAATACTCTGAATATCAACACAGAACTGTGCAAACTTCATGAAACAGCTCTTGGAAAACCTAAAGCAATATTGTAACCATAGAAATGTATTTGAAGTAATTTCTCTTAAGAAATGTATCATGTAATTTCACTAATATCACAAATAAGATGCTATGCATTGTAAAATAAAAGCATTACCAGTCATTAAGCATATTTACAACATGTTGTCATGCATTATAAGATTTATGATGTCATTTTAATGTAAATTTGAGTATCGACACAGAACTGTGCAAACATCATGAAACAACACTTGAAAATGCTAAAGCAATATTTTAACATTAGAAAGCTTCTTTTGGAATAATTTCTCATCAGAATACACTTATATTTCAATGAGACATGACTTTTCACTAATGTCACAAATAAGAAGCTATGCATTGAATCAGACAGCATAACTTGTCAAAATGTATCATTGCTTCATGTGTACATGATTTTAAGAATTAGAGATTCATTTTAATGAAATTCTCTGGAAATCAACACTGAACTGTGCAAACTTCATGAAACAGCTCTTGAAAATCCTAAAGCAATATTGTAACCATAGAAATGTATTTGAAGTAATTTCTCTTAAGAAATCACTTCTTTTACAATTAACATGTAATTTCACTAATATCACAAATAAGATGCTATGCATTGAAAATGAAAGCATTACCAGTCAATAAGCATATTTACAACATGTTGTCATGCATTATAAGATTTATGATGTCATTTTAATGTAAATTTGAGTATCAACACAGAACTGTGCAAACATCATGAAACTGCACTTGAAAATGCTAAAGCAATATTTTAACATTAGAAAGCTTCTTTTGAATAATTTCTCATCAGAATGCACTTATATTTCAATGAGACATGACTTTTCACTAATGTCACAAATAAGAAGCTATGCATTGAATCAGAAAGCATAACATCAAAATGTATCATTGCTTCATGTTTACATGATTTTAAGAATTACACATTCATTTTAATGAAATACTCTGAATATCAACACAGAACTGTGCAAACTTCATGAAACAGCTCTTGGAAAACCTAAAGCAATATTGTAACCATAGAAATGTATTTGAAGTAATTTCTCTTAAGAAATGTATCATGTAATTTCACTAATATCACAAATAAGATGCTATGCATTGTAAAATAAAGCATTACCCGTCATTAAGCATATTTACAACATGTTTTCATGCATTATAAGATTTATGATGTCATTTTAATGTAAATTTGAGTATCGACACAGAACTGTGCAAACATCATGAAACAGCACTTGAAAATGCTAAAGCAATATTTTAACATTAGAAAGCTTCTTTTGGAATAATTTCTCATCAGAATACACTTATATTTCAATGAGACATGACTTTTCACTAATGTCACAAATAAGAAGCTATGCATTGAATCAGACAGCATAACTTGTCAAAATGTATCATTGCTTCATGTGTACATGATTTTAAGAATTAGAGATTCATTTTAATGAAATTCTCTGGAAATCAACTGAACTGTGCAAACTTCATGAAACAGCTCTTGAAAATCCTAAAGCAATATTGTAACCACAGAAATGTATTTGAAGTAATTTCTCTTAAGAAATCACTTCTTTTACAATTAAAATGTAATTTCACTAATATCACAAATAAGATGCTATGCATTGAAAATGAAAGCATTACCAGTCAATAAGCATATTTACAACATGTTGTCATGCATTATAAGATTTATAATGTCATTTTAATGTAAATTTGAGAATCAACACAGAACTGTGCAAACATCATGAAACTGCACTTGAAAATGCTAAAGCAATATTTTAACATTAGAAAGCTTCTTTTGAAATAATTTCTCATCAGAATCCACTCATATTTCAATGTGACATGACTTTTCACTAATGTCACAAGAAGCTATGCATTGAATCAGAAAGCATAACATCAAAATGTATCATTGCTTCATGTTTAAATGATTTTAAGAATTACAGATTCATTTTAATGAAATACTCTGAATATCAACACAGAACTGTGCAAACTTCATGAAACAGCTCTTGGAAAACCTAAAGCAATATTGTAACCATAGAAATGTATTTGAAGTAATTTCTCTTAAGAAATGTATCATGTAATTTCACTAATATCACAAATAAGATGCTATGCATTGTAAAATAAAGCATTACCAGTCATTAAGCATATTTACAACATGTTGTCATGCATTATAAGATTTATGATGTCATTTTAATGTAAATTTGAGTATCGACACAGAACTGTGCAAACATCATGAAACAGCACTTGAAAATGCTAAAGCAATATTTTAACATTAGAAAGCTTCTTTTGGAATAATTTCTCATCAGAATACACTTATATTTCAATGAGACATGACTTTTCACTAATGTCACAAATAAGAAGCTATGCATTGAATCAGACAGCATAACTTGTCAAAATGTATCATTGCTTCATGTGTACATGATTTTAAGAATTAGAGATTCATTTTAATGAAATTCTCTGGAAATCAACACTGAACTGTGCAAACTTCATGAAACAGCTCTTGAAAATTCTAAAGCAATATTGTAACCATAGAAATGTATTTGAAGTAATTTCTCTTAAGAAATCACTTCTTTTAAAATGTAACATGTACTTTCACTAATATCACAAATAAGATGCTATGCATTGAAAATGAAAGCATTACCAGTCAATAAGCATATTTACAACATGTTGTCATGCATTATAAGATTTATGATGTCATTTTAATGTAAATTTGAGTATCAACACAGAACTGTGCAAACATCATGAAACTGCACTTGAAAATGCTAAAGCAATATTTTAACATTAGAAAGCTTCTTTTGAATAATTTCTCATCAGAATGCACTTATATTTCAATGAGACATGACTTTTCACTAATTTCACAAGAAGCTATGCATTGAATAAGACAGCATAACTTATCAAAATGTATCATTGCTTCATGTTTAAATGATTTTAAGAATTACAGATTCATTTTAATGAAATACTCTGGAAATCAACACTGAACTGTGCAAACTTCATGAAACAGCTCTTGAAAATCCGAAAGCAATATTGTAACCATAGAAATGTATTTGAAGTAATTTCTCTTAAGAAATGTATCATGTAATTTCACTAATATCACAAATAAGATGCTATGCATTGCAAAAGAAAGCATTACCAGTCAATTAGCATATTTACAACATGTTATCATGCATTATAAGATTTATGATGTCATGTTAATGTAAATTTGAGTATCAACACAGAACTGTGCAAACATCATGAAACAGCACTTGAAAATGCTAAAGCAATATTTTAACATTAGAAAGCTTCTTTTGGAATAATTTCTCATCAGAATCCACTTATATTTCAATGAGACATGACTTTTCACTAATGTCACAAATAAGAAGCTATGCATTGAATCAGACAGCATAACTTGTCAAAATGTATCATTGCTTCATGTGTACATGATTTTAAGAATTAGAGATTCATTTTAATGAAATTCTCTGGAAATCAACACTGAACTGTGCAAACTTCATGAAACAGCTCTTGAAAATCCTAAAGCAATATTGTAACCATAGAAATGTATTTGAAGTAATTTCTCTTAAGAAATCACTTCTTTTACAATTAAAATGTAATTTCACTAATATCACAAATAAGATGCTATGCATTGCAAAAGAAAGCATTACCAGTCAATAAGCATATTTACAACATGTTGTCATGCATTATAAGATTTATAATGTCATTTTAATGTAAATTTGAGTATCAACACAGAACTGTGCAAACATCATGAAACTGCACTTGAAAATGCTAAAGCAATATTGTAACCATAGAAATGTATTTGAAGTAATTTCTCTTAAGAAATGTATCATGTAATTTCACTAATATCACAAATAAGATGCTATGCATTCATGAAACAGCTCTTGGAAAACCTAAAGCAATATTGTAAACATAGAAATGTATTTGAAGTTATTTCTCTTAAGAAATCACTTATTTTACAATGTAACATGTAATTTCACTAACATCACAAATAAGATGCTATGCATTGCAAAATAAATCATTACCAGTCAATAAGCATATTTACAACATGTTATCATGCATTATAAGATTTATGATGTCAATTTAATGTAAATTTGAGTGTCAACATAGAACTGTGTAAACATCATGAAACAGCTCTTGAAAATCCTAAAGCAATATTTTAACATTAGAAAGCTTCTTTTGGAGTAATTTGTCATCAGAATTCACTATAGTTCAATGAGACATGACTTTTCACTAATGTCAAAAACAGGATGCTATGCATTGAATCAGAAAGCATAACTTATCAAAATGTATCATTGCTTCATGTGTACATGATTTTAAGAATTACACATTCATTTTAATGAAATACTCTGAAAATCAACACTGAACAGTGCAAACTTCATGAAACAGCTCTTGGAAAACCTAAAGCAATATTGTAACCACAGAAATGTATTTGTAGTAATTTCTCTTAAGAAATCACTTATTTTACAATATATCATGTATTTTCACTAATAGCACAAATAAGATGCTATGCATTGAAAAATAAAGCATTACCAGTCAATAAGCATATTTACAACATGTTGTCCTGCATTATAATATTTATGATGTCATTTTAATGTAAATTTATCAACACAGAACTGTGCAAACATCATGAAACAGCACTTGAAAATGCTAAAGCAATATTTTAACATTAGAAATGTTCTTTTGAATAATTTCTCATCAGAATCCACTTATATTTCAATGAGACATGATTTTTCACTAATGTCACAAATAAGAAGCTATGCATTGAATCAGAAAGCATAACATCAAAATGTATCATTGCTTCATGTTTACATGATTTTAAGAATTACACATTCATTTTAATGAAATACTCTGAATATCAACACAGAACTGTGCAAACTTCATGAAACAGCTCTTGGAAAACCTAAAGCAATATTGTAACCATAGAAATGTATTTGAAGTAATTTCTCTTAAGAAATGTATCATGTAATTTCACTAATATCACAAATAAGATGCTATGCATTGTAAAATAAAGCATTACCAGTCATTAAGCATATTTACAACATGTTGTCATGCATTATAAGATTTATGATGTCATTTTAATGTAAATTTGAGTATCAACACAGAACTGTGCAAACATCATGAAACAGCACTTGAAAATGCTAAAGCAATATTTTAACATTAGAAAGCTTCTTTTGGAATAATTTCTCATCAGAATACACTTATATTTCAATGAGACATGACTTTTCACTAATGTCACAAATAAGAAGCTATGCATTGAATCAGACAGCATAACTTGTCAAAATGTATCATTGCTTCATGTGTACATGATTTTAAGAATTAGAGATTCATTTTAATGAAATTCTCTGGAAATCAACACTGAACTGTGCAAACTTCATGAAACAGCTCTTGAAAATCCTAAAGCAATATTGTAACCATAGAAATGTATTTGAAGTAATTTCTCTTAAGAAATCACTTCTTTTACAATTAAAATGTAATTTCACTAATATCACAAATAAGATGCTATGCATTGAAAATGAAAGCATTACCAGTCAATAAGCATATTTACAACATGTTGTCATGCATTATAAGATTTATAATGTCATTTTAATGTAAATTTGAGTATCAACACAGAACTGTGCAAACATCATGAAACTGCACTTGAAAATGCTAAAGCAATATTTTAACATTAGAAAGCTTCTTTTGAAATAATTTCTCATCAGAATCCACTCATATTTCAATGTGACATGACTTTTCACTAATGTCACAAGAAGCTATGCATTGAATAAGACAGCATAACTTATCAAAATGTATCATTGCTTCATGTTTAAATGATTTTAAGAATTACAGATTCATTTTAATGAAATACTCTGGAAATCAACACTGAACTGTGCAAACTTCATGAAACAGCTCTTGAAAATCCTAAAGCAATATTGTAACCTTAGAAATGTATTTGAAGTAATTTCTCTTAAGAAATGTATCATGTAATTTCACTAATATCACAAATAAGATGCTATGCATTGCAAAAGAAAGCATTACCAGTCAATAAGCATATTTACAACATGTTGTCATGCATTATAAGATTTATAATGTCATTTTAATGTAAATTTGAGTATCAACACAGAACTGTGCAAACATCATGAAACTGCACTTGAAAATGCTAAAGCAATATTGTAACCGTAGAAATGTATTTGAAGTAATTTCTCTTAAGAAATGTATCATGTAATTTCACTAATATCACAAATAAGATGCTATGCATTCATGAAACAGCTCTTGGAAAACCTAAAGCAATATTGTAAACATAGAAATGTATTTGAAGTTATTTCTCTTAAGAAATCACTTATTTTACAATGTAACATGTAATTTCACTAACATCACAAATAAGATGCTATGCATTGCAAAATAAATCATTACCAGTCAATAAGCATATTTACAACATGTTATCATGCATTATAAGATTTATGATGTCAATTTAATGTAAATTTGAGTGTCAACATAGAACTGTGTAAACATCATGAAACAGCTCTTGAAAATCCTAAAGCAATATTTTAACATTAGAAAGCTTCTATTGGAGTAATTTGTCATCAGAATTCACTATAGTTCAATGAGACATGACTTTTCACTAATGTCAAAAACAGGATGCTATGCATTGAATCAGAAAGCATAACATCAAAATGTATCATTGCTTCATGTGTACATGATTTTAAGAATTACACATTCATTTTAATGAAATACTCTGAAAATCAACACTGAACAGTGCAAACTTCATGAAACAGCTCTTGGAAAACCTAAAGCAATATTGTAACCACAGAAATGTATTTGTAGTAATTTCTCTTAAGAAATCACTTATTTTACAATATATCATGTATTTTCACTAATATCACAAATAAGATGCTATGCATTGAAAAATTATAGCATTACCAGTCAATAAGCATATTTACAACATGTTGTCCTGCATTATAATATTTATGATGTCATTTTAATGTAAATTTGAGTATCAACACAGAACTGTGCAAACATCATGAAACAGCACTTGAAAATGCTAAAGCAATATTTTAACATTAGAAATGTTCTTTTGAATAATTTCTCATCAGAATCCACTTATATTTCAATGAGACATGATTTTTCACTAATGTCACAAATAAGAAGCTATGCATTGAATCAGAAAGCATAACATCAAAATGTATCATTGCTTCATGTTTACATGATTTTAAGAATTACACATTCATTTTAATGAAATACTCTGAATATCAACACAGAACTGTGCAAACTTCATGAAACAGCTCTTGGAAAACCTAAAGCAATATTGTAACCATAGAAATGTATTTGAAGTAATTTCTCTTAAGAAATGTATCATGTAATTTCACTAATATCACAAATAAGATGCTATGCATTGTAAAATAAAGCATTACCCGTCATTAAGCATATTTACAACATGTTATCATGCATTATAAGATTTATGATGTCATTTTAATGTAAATTTGAGTATCGACACAGAACTGTGCAAACATCATGAAACAACACTTGAAAATGCTAAAGAAATATTTTAACATTAGAAAGCAACTTTTGGAATAATTTCTCATCAGAATACACTTATATTTCAATGAGACATGACTTTTCACTAATGTCACAAATAAGAAGCTATGCATTGAATCAGACAGCATAACTTGTCAAAATGTATCATTGCTTCATGTGTACATGATTTTAAGAATTAGAGATTCATTTTAATGAAATTCTCTGGAAATCAACACTGAACTGTGCAAACTTCATGAAACAGCTCTTGAAAATCCTAAAGCAATATTGTAACCATAGAAATGTATTTGAAGTAATTTCTCTTAAGAAATCACTTCTTTTACAATATATCATGTATTTTCACTAATATCACAAATAAGATGCTATGCATTGCAAAATAAAGCATTACCAGTCAATAAGCATATTTACAACATGTTGTCCTGCATTATAATATTTATGATGTCATTTTAATGTAAATTTGAGTATCGACACAGAACTGTGCAAACATCATGAAACAGCTCTTGAAAATGCTAAATAAATATTTTAACATTAGAAAGCTTCTTTTGGAGTAATTTGTCATCAGAATTCACTATAGTTCAATGAGACATGACTTTTCACTAATGTCAAAAACAGGATGCTATGCATTGAATCAGAAAGCATAACTTATCAAAATGTATCATTGCTTCATGTGTACATGATTTTAAGAATTACACATTCATTTTAATGAAATACTCTGAAAATCAACACTGAACAGTGCAAACTTCATGAAACAGCTCTTGGAAAACCTAAAGCAATATTGTAACCACAGAAATGTATTTGTAGTAATTTCTCTTAAGAAATCACTTATTTTACAATATATCATGTATTTTCACTAATATCACAAATAAGATGCTATGCATTGAAAAATAAAGCATTACCAGTCAATAAGCATATTTACAACATGTTGTCCTGCATTATAATATTTATGATGTCATTTTAATGTAAATTTGAGTATCGACACAGAACTGTGCAAACATCATGAAACAACACTTGAAAATGCTAAATAAATATTTTAACATTAGAAAGCAACTTTTGGAATAATTTCTCATCAGAATACACTTATATTTCAATGAGACATGACTTTTCACTAATGTCACAAATAAGAAGCTATGCATTGAATCAGACAGCATAACTTGTCAAAATGTATCATGCTTCATGTGTACATGATTTTAAGAATTAGAGATTCCTTTTAATGAAATTCTCTGGAAATCAACACTGAACAGTGCAAACTTCATGAAACAGCTCTTGGAAAACCTAAAGCAATATTGTAACCACAGAAATGTATTTGAAGTAATTTCTCTTAAGAAATCACTTATTTTACAATATATCATGTATTTTCACTAATATCACAAATAAGATGCTATGCATTGAAAAATAAAGCATTACCAGTCAATAAGCATATTTACAACATGTTGTCCTGCATTATAAGATTTATGATGTCATTTTAATGTAAATTTGAGTATCAACACAGAACTGTGCAAACATCATGAAACAGCACTTGAAAATGCTAAAGCAATATTTTAACATTAGAAAGCTTCTTTTGAATAATTTCTCATCAGAATGCACTTATATTTCAATGAGACATGACTTTTCACTAATGTCACAAATAAGAAGCTATGCATTGAATCAGAAAGCATAACATCAAAATGTATCATTGCTTCATGTTTACATGATTTTAAGAATTACACATTCATTTTAATGAAATACTCTGAATATCAACACAGAACTGTGCAAACTTCATGAAACAGCTCTTGGAAAACCTAAAGCAATATTGTAACCATAGAAATGTATTTGAAGTAATTTCTCTTAAGAAATGTATCATGTAATTTCACTAATATCACAAATAAGATGCTATGCATTCATGAAACAGCTCTTGGAAAACCTAAAGCAATATTGTAAACATAGAAATGTATTTGAAGTTATTTCTCTTAAGAAATCACTTATTTTACAATGTAACATGTAATTTCACTAACATCACAAATAAGATGCTATGCATTGCAAAATAAATCATTACCAGTCAATAAGCATATTTACAACATGTTATCATGCATTATAAGATTTATGATGTCAATTTAATGTAAATTTGAGTGTCAACATAGAACTGTGTAAACATCATGAAACAGCTCTTGAAAATCCTAAAGCAATATTTTAACATTAGAAAGCTTCTTTTGGAGTAATTTGTCATCAGAATTCACTATAGTTCAATGAGACATGACTTTTCACTAATGTCAAAAACAGGATGCTATGCATTGAATCAGAAAGCATAACTTATCAAAATGTATCATTGCTTCATGTGTACATGATTTTAAGAATTACACATTCATTTTAATGAAATACTCTGAAAATCAACACTGAACAGTGCAAACTTCATGAAACAGCTCTTGGAAAACCTAAAGCAATATTGTAACCACAGAAATGTATTTGTAGTAATTTCTCTTAAGAAATCACTTATTTTACAATATATCATGTATTTTCACTAATATCACAAATAAGATGCTATGCATTGAAAAATAAAGCATTACCAGTCAATAAGCATATTTACAACATGTTGTCCTGCATTATAATATTTATGATGTCATTTTAATGTAAATTTATCAACACAGAACTGTGCAAACATCATGAAACAGCACTTGAAAATGCTAAAGCAATATTTTAACATTAGAAATGTTCTTTTGAATAATTTCTCATCAGAATCCACTTATATTTCAATGAGACATGATTTTTCACTAATGTCACAAATAAGAAGCTATGCATTGAATCAGAAAGCATAACATCAAAATGTATCATTGCTTCATGTTTACATGATTTTAAGAATTACACATTCATTTTAATGAAATACTCTGAATATCAACACAGAACTGTGCAAACTTCATGAAACAGCTCTTGGAAAACCTAAAGCAATATTGTAACCATAGAAATGTATTTGAAGTAATTTCTCTTAAGAAATGTATCATGTAATTTCACTAATATCACAAATAAGATGCTATGCATTGTAAAATAAAGCATTACCCGTCATTAAGCATATTTACAACATGTTGTCATGCATTATAAGATTTATGATGTCATTTTAATGTAAATTTGAGTATCGACACAGAACTGTGCAAACATCATGAAACAGCACTTGAAAATGCTAAAGCAATATTTTAACATTAGAAAGCTTCTTTTGGAATAATTTCTCATCAGAATACACTTATATTTCAATGAGACATGACTTTTCACTAATGTCACAAATAAGAAGCTATGCATTGAATCAGACAGCATAACTTGTCAAAATGTATCATTGCTTCATGTGTACATGATTTTAAGAATTAGAGATTCATTTTAATGAAATTCTCTGGAAATCAACTGAACTGTGCAAACTTCATGAAACAGCTCTTGAAAATCCTAAAGCAATATTGTAACCACAGAAATGTATTTGAAGTAATTTCTCTTAAGAAATCACTTCTTTTACAATTAAAATGTAATTTCACTAATATCACAAATAAGATGCTATGCATTGAAAATGAAAGCATTACCAGTCAATAAGCATATTTACAACATGTTGTCATGCATTATAAGATTTATAATGTCATTTTAATGTAAATTTGAGAATCAACACAGAACTGTGCAAACATCATGAAACTGCACTTGAAAATGCTAAAGCAATATTTTAACATTAGAAAGCTTCTTTTGAAATAATTTCTCATCAGAATCCACTCATATTTCAATGTGACATGACTTTTCACTAATGTCACAAGAAGCTATGCATTGAATAAGACAGCATAACTTATCAAAATGTATCATTGCTTCATGTTTAAATGATTTTAAGAATTACAGATTCATTTTAATGAAATATTCTGGAAATCAACACTGAACTGTGCAAACTTCATGAAACAGCTCTTGAAAATACTAAAGCAATATTGTAACCATAGAAATGTATTTGAAGTAATTTCTCTTAAGAAATGTATCATGTAATTTCACTAATATCACAAATAAGATGCTATGCATTGCAAAAGAAAGCATTACCAGTCAATTAGCATATTTACAACATGTTATCATGCATTATAAGATTTATGATGTCATGTTAATGTAAATTTGAGTATCAACACAGAACTGTGCAAACATCATGAAACAGCACTTGAAAATGCTAAAGCAATATTTTAACATTAGAAAGCTTCTTTTGGAATAATTTCTCATCAGAATCCACTTATATTTCAATGAGACATGACTTTTCACTAATGTCACAAATAAGAAGCTATGCATTGAATCAGACAGCATAACTTGTCAAAATGTATCATTGCTTCATGTGTACATGATTTTAAGAATTAGAGATTCATTTTAATGAAATTCTCTGGAAATCAACACTGAACTGTGCAAACTTCATGAAACAGCTCTTGAAAATCCTAAAGCAATATTGTAACCATAGAAATGTATTTGAAGTAATTTCTCTTAAGAAATCACTTCTTTTACAATTAAAATGTAATTTCACTAATATCACAAATAAGATGCTATGCATTGAAAATGAAAGCATTACCAGTCAATAAGCATATTTACAACATGTTGTCATGCATTATAAGATTTATGATGTCATTTTAATGTAAATTTGAGTATCAACACAGAACTGTGCAAACATCATGAAACTGCACTTGAAAATGCTAAAGCAATATTTTAACATTAGAAAGCTTCTTTTGAATAATTTCTCATCAGAATGCACTTATATTTCAATGAGACATGACTTTTCACTAATGTCACAAATAAGAAGCTATGCATTGAATCAGAAAGCATAACATCAAAATGTATCATTGCTTCATGTTTACATGATTTTAAGAATTACACATTCATTTTAATGAAATACTCTGAATATCAACACAGAACTGTGCAAACTTCATGAAACAGCTCTTGGAAAACCTAAAGCAATATTGTAACCATAGAAATGTATTTGAAGTAATTTCTCTTAAGAAATGTATCATGTAATTTCACTAATATCACAAATAAGATGCTATGCATTGTAAAATAAAGCATTACCCGTCATTAAGCATATTTACAACATGTTTTCATGCATTATAAGATTTATGATGTCATTTTAATGTAAATTTGAGTATCGACACAGAACTGTGCAAACATCATGAAACAGCACTTGAAAATGCTAAAGCAATATTTTAACATTAGAAAGCTTCTTTTGGAATAATTTCTCATCAGAATACACTTATATTTCAATGAGACATGACTTTTCACTAATGTCACAAATAAGAAGCTATGCATTGAATCAGACAGCATAACTTGTCAAAATGTATCATTGCTTCATGTGTACATGATTTTAAGAATTAGAGATTCATTTTAATGAAATTCTCTGGAAATCAACTGAACTGTGCAAACTTCATGAAACAGCTCTTGAAAATCCTAAAGCAATATTGTAACCACAGAAATGTATTTGAAGTAATTTCTCTTAAGAAATCACTTCTTTTACAATTAAAATGTAATTTCACTAATATCACAAATAAGATGCTATGCATTGAAAATGAAAGCATTACCAGTCAATAAGCATATTTACAACATGTTGTCATGCATTATAAGATTTATAATGTCATTTTAATGTAAATTTGAGAATCAACACAGAACTGTGCAAACATCATGAAACTGCACTTGAAAATGCTAAAGCAATATTTTAACATTAGAAAGCTTCTTTTGAAATAATTTCTCATCAGAATCCACTCATATTTCAATGTGACATGACTTTTCACTAATGTCACAAGAAGCTATGCATTGAATAAGACAGCATAACTTATCAAAATGTATCATTGCTTCATGTTTAAATGATTTTAAGAATTACAGATTCATTTTAATGAAATATTCTGGAAATCAACACTGAACTGTGCAAACTTCATGAAACAGCTCTTGAAAATACTAAAGCAATATTGTAACCATAGAAATGTATTTGAAGTAATTTCTCTTAAGAAATGTATCATGTAATTTCACTAATATCACAAATAAGATGCTATGCATTGCAAAAGAAAGCATTACCAGTCAATTAGCATATTTACAACATGTTATCATGCATTATAAGATTTATGATGTCATGTTAATGTAAATTTGAGTATCAACACAGAACTGTGCAAACATCATGAAACAGCACTTGAAAATGCTAAAGCAATATTTTAACATTAGAAAGCTTCTTTTGGAATAATTTCTCATCAGAATCCACTTATATTTCAATGAGACATGACTTTTCACTAATGTCACAAATAAGAAGCTATGCATTGAATCAGACAGCATAACTTGTCAAAATGTATCATTGCTTCATGTGTACATGATTTTAAGAATTAGAGATTCATTTTAATGAAATTCTCTGGAAATCAACACTGAACTGTGCAAACTTCATGAAACAGCTCTTGAAAATCCTAAAGCAATATTGTAACCATAGAAATGTATTTGAAGTAATTTCTCTTAAGAAATCACTTCTTTTACAATTAAAATGTAATTTCACTAATATCACAAATAAGATGCTATGCATTGAAAATGAAAGCATTACCAGTCAATAAGCATATTTACAACATGTTGTCATGCATTATAAGATTTATGATGTCATTTTAATGTAAATTTGAGTATCAACACAGAACTGTGCAAACATCATGAAACTGCACTTGAAAATGCTAAAGCAATATTTTAACATTAGAAAGCTTCTTTTGAATAATTTCTCATCAGAATGCACTTATATTTCAATGAGACATGACTTTTCACTAATGTCACAAGAAGCTATGCATTGAATCAGACAGCATAACTTATCAAAATGTATCATTGCTTCATGTTTAAATGATTTTAAGAATTACAGATTCATTTTAATGAAATACTCTGGAAATCAACACTGAACTGTGCAAACTTCATGAAACAGCTCTTGAAAATCCTAAAGCAATATTGTAACCATAGAAATGTATTTGAAGTAATTTCTCTTAAGAAATGTATCATGTAATTTCACTAATATCACAAATAAGATGCTATGCATTGCAAAAGAAAGCATTACCAGTCAATTAGCATATTTACAACATGTTATCATGCATTATAAGATTTATGATGTCATGTTAATGTAAATTTGAGTATCAACACAGAACTGTGCAAACATCATGAAACAGCACTTGAAAATGCTAAAGCAATATTTTAACATTAGAAAGCTTCTTTTGGAATAATTTCTCATCAGAATCCACTTATATTTCAATGAGACATGACTTTTCACTAATGTCACAAATAAGAAGCTATGCATTGAATCAGACAGCATAACTTGTCAAAATGTATCATTGCTTCATGTGTACATGATTTTAAGAATTAGAGATTCATTTTAATGAAATTCTCTGGAAATCAACACTGAACTGTGCAAACTTCATGAAACAGCTCTTGAAAATCCTAAAGCAATATTGTAACCATAGAAATGTATTTGAAGTAATTTCTCTTAAGAAATCACTTCTTTTACAATTAAAATGTAATTTCACTAATATCACAAATAAGATGCTATGCATTGCAAAATGAAAGCATTACCAGTCAATAAGCATATTTACAACATGTTGTCATGCATTATAAGATTTATGATGTCATTTTAATGTAAATTTGAGTATCAACA
>NW_026266704.1:0-24362 GCF_025860055.1 Xyrauchen texanus | reverse complement strand
TGACACAGTGTATTATCAATATATTCTCATATTATCTGTGTGACACAGTGTATTATCAATATATTCTCATATTATCTGTGTGACACAGTGTATTATCAATATATTCTCATATTATCTGTGTGACACAGTGTATTATCAATATATTCTCATATTATCTGTGTGACACAGTGTATTATCAATATATTCTCATATTATCTGTGTGACACAGTGTATTATCAATATATTCTCATATTATCTGTGTGACTACAGTGTATTATCAATATATTCTCATATTATCTGTGTGACACAGTGTATTATCAATATATTCTCATATTATCTGTGTGACACAGTGTATTATCAATATATTCTCATATTATCTGTGTGACACAGTGTATTATCAATATATTCTCATATTATCTGTGTGACACAGTGTATTATCAATATATTCTCATATTATCTGTGTGATACAGTGTATTATCAATATATTCTCATATTATCTGTGTGACACAGTGTATTATCAATATATTCTCATATTATCTGTGTGACACAGTGTATTATCAATATATTCTCATATTATCTGTGTGACACAGTGTATTATCAATATATTCTCATATTATCTGTGTGACACAGTGTATTATCAATATATTCTCATATTATCTGTGTGACACAGTGTATTATCAATATATTCTCATATTATCTGTGTGACACAGTGTATTATCAATATATTCTCATATTATCTGTGTGACTACAGTGTATTATCAATATATTCTCATATTATCTGTGTGACACAGTGTATTATCAATATATTCTCATATTATCTGTGTGACACAGTGTATTATCAATATATTCTCATATTATCTGTGTGACACAGTGTATTATCAATATATTCTCATATTATCTGTGTGAACTACAGTGTATTATCAATATATTCTCATATTATCTGTGTGACTACAGTGTATTATCAATATATTCTCATATTATCTGTGTGACTACAGTGTATTATCAATATATTCTCATATTATCTGTGTGACACAGTGTATTATCAATATATTCTCATATTATCTGTGTGACACAGTGTATTATCAATATATTCTCATATTATCTGTGTGACACAGTGTATTATCAATATATTCTCATATTATCTGTGTGACACAGTGTATTATCAATATATTCTCATATTATCTGTGTGACACAGTGTATTATCAATATATTCTCATATTATCTGTGTGACACAGTGTATTATCAATATATTCTCATATTATCTGTGTGACACAGTGTATTATCAATATATTCTCATATTATCTGTGTGATACAGTGTATTATCAATATATTCTCATATTATCTGTGTGACACAGTGTATTATCAATATATTCTCATATTATCTGTGTGACACAGTGTATTATCAATATATTCTCATATTATCTGTGTGACTACAGTGTATTATCAATATATTCTCATATTATCTGTGTGACTACAGTGTATTATCAATATATTCTCATATTATCTGTGTGACTACAGTGTATTATCAATATATTCTCATATTATCTGTGTGACACAGTGTATTATCAATATATTCTCATATTATCTGTGTGATACAGTGTATTATCAATATATTCTCATATTATCTGTGTGACACAGTGTATTATCAATATATTCTCATATTATCTGTGTGACACAGTGTATTATCAATATATTCTCATATTATCTGTGTGACACAGTGTATTATCAATATATTCTCATATTATCTGTGTGACACAGTGTATTATCAATATATTCTCATATTATCTGTGTGATACAGTGTATTATCAATATATTCTCATATTATCTGTGTGACTACAGTGTATTATCAATATATTCTCATATTATCTGTGTGACTACAGTGTATTATCAATATATTCTCATATTATCTGTGTGACACAGTGTATTATCAATATATTCTCATATTATCTGTGTGACACAGTGTATTATCAATATATTCTCATATTATCTGTGTGACACAGTGTATTATCAATATATTCTCATATTATCTGTGTATGACTACAGTGTATTATCAATATATTCTCATATTATCTGTGTGATACAGTGTATTATCAATATATTCTCATATTATCTGTGTGACACAGTGTATTATCAATATATTCTCATATTATCAATATATCTCATACTGTGTGACTCAGTGTATTATCAATATATTCTCATATTATCTGTGTGACACAGTGTATTATCAATATATTCTCATATTATCTGTGTGATACAGTGTATTATCAATATATTCTCATATTATCTGTGTGACACAGTGTATTATCAATATATTCTCATATTATCTGTGTGATACAGTGTATTATCAATATATTCTCATATTATCTGTGTGACTCAGTGTATTATCAATATATTCTCATATTATCTGTGTGATACAGTGTATTATCAATATATTCTCATATTATCTGTGTGATACAGTGTATTATCAATATATTCTCATATTATCTGTGTGATACAGTGTATTATCAATATATTCTCATATTATCTGTGTGACACAGTGTATTATCAATATATTCTCATATTATCTGTGTGATACAGTGTATTATCAATATATTCTCATATTATCTGTGTGATACAGTGTATTATCAATATATTCTCATATTATCTGTGTGACACAGTGTATTATCAATATATTCTCATATTATCTGTGTGACACAGTGTATTATCAATATATTCTCATATTATCTGTGTGACACAGTGTATTATCAATATATTCTCATATTATCTGTGTGATACAGTGTATTATCAATATATTCTCATATTATCTGTGTGACTCAGTGTATTATCAATATATTCTCATATTATCTGTGTGACACAGTGTATTATCAATATATTCTCATATTATCTGTGTGATACAGTGTATTATCAATATATTCTCATATTATCTGTGTGACACAGTGTATTATCAATATATTCTCATATTATCTGTGTGACACAGTGTATTATCAATATATTCTCATATTATCTGTGTGACTCAGTGTATTATCAATATATTCTCATATTATCTGTGTGACACAGTGTATTATCAATATATTCTCATATTATCTGTGTGACACAGTGTATTATCAATATATTCTCATATTATCTGTGTGACACAGTGTATTATCAATATATTCTCATATTATCTGTGTGATACAGTGTATTATCAATATATTCTCATATTATCTGTGTGACACAGTGTATTATCAATATATTCTCATATTATCTGTGTGACACAGTGTATTATCAATATATTCTCATATTATCTGTGTGACACAGTGTATTATCAATATATTCTCATATTATCTGTGTGATACAGTGTATTATCAATATATTCTCATATTATCTGTGTGACACAGTGTATTATCAATATATTCTCATATTATCTGTGTGACACAGTGTATTATCAATATATTCTCATATTATCTGTGTGATACAGTGTATTATCAATATATTCTCATATTATCTGTGTAACTCAGTGTATTATCAATATATTCTCATATTATCTGTGTGACACAGTGTATTATCAATATATTCTCATATTATCTGTGTGACAGTGTATTATCAATATATTCTCATATTATCTGTGTGACACAGTGTATTATCAATATATTCTCATATTATCTGTGTGACTCAGTGTATTATCAATATATTCTCATATTATCTGTGTGACACAGTGTATTATCAATATATTCTCATATTATCTGTGTGATCAGTGTATTATCAATATATTCTCATATTATCTGTGTGATACAGTGTATTATCAATATATTCTCATATTATCTGTGTGATCAGTGTATTATCAATATATTCTCATATTATCTGTGTGACACAGTGTATTATCAATATATTCTCATATTATCTGTGTGACACAGTGTATTATCAATATATTCTCATATTATCTGTGTGATACAGTGTATTATCAATATATTCTCATATTATCTGTGTGACACAGTGTATTATCAATATATTCTCATATTATCTGTGTGATACAGTGTATTATCAATATATTCTCATATTATCTGTGTGACACAGTGTATTATCAATATATTCTCATATTATCTGTGTGACACAGTGTATTATCAATATATTCTCATATTATCTGTGTGACACATATATCAATAGTGTATTATCAATATATTCTCATATTATCTGTGTGACTACAGTGTATTATCAATATATTCTCATATTATCTGTGTGATACAGTGTATTATCAATATATTCTCATATTATCTGTGTGACACAGTGTATTATCAATATATTCTCATATTATCTGTGTGACACAGTGTATTATCAATATATTCTCATATTATCTGTGTGATACAGTGTATTATCAATATATTCTCATATTATCTGTGTGACTCAGTGTATTATCAATATATTCTCATATTATCTGTGTGACACAGTGTATTATCAATATATTCTCATATTATCTGTGTGACTCAGTGTATTATCAATATATTCTCATATTATCTGTGTGACACAGTGTATTATCAATATATTCTCATATTATCTGTGTGACACAGTGTATTATCAATATATTCTCATATTATCTGTGTGACACAGTGTATTATCAATATATTCTCATATTATCTGTGTGACACAGTGTATTATCAATATATTCTCATATTATCTGTGTGACACAGTGTATTATCAATATATTCTCATATTATCTGTGTGATACAGTGTATTATCAATATATTCTCATATTATCTGTGTGACAGTGTATTATCAATATATTCTCATATTATCTGTGTGACAGTGTATTATCAATATATTCTCATATTATCTGTGTGACACAGTGTATTATCAATATATTCTCATATTATCTGTGTGACACAGTGTATTATCAATATATTCTCATATTATCTGTGTGATACAGTGTATTATCAATATATTCTCATATTATCTGTGTGACACAGTGTATTATCAATATATTCTCATATTATCTGTGTGACACAGTGTATTATCAATATATTCTCATATTATCTGTGTGACACAGTGTATTATCAATATATTCTCATATTATCTGTGTGATACAGTGTATTATCAATATATTCTCATATTATCTGTGTGACTCAGTGTATTATCAATATATTCTCATATTATCTGTGTGATACAGTGTATTATCAATATATTCTCATATTATCTGTGTGACTCAGTGTATTATCAATATATTCTCATATTATCTGTGTGACACAGTGTATTATCAATATATTCTCATATTATCTGTGTGACTACAGTGTATTATCAATATATTCTCATATTATCTGTGTGACACAGTGTATTATCAATATATTCTCATATTATCTGTGTGACACAGTGTATTATCAATATATTCTCATATTATCTGTGTGACTACAGTGTATTATCAATATATTCTCATATTATCTGTGTGATACAGTGTATTATCAATATATTCTCATATTATCTGTGTGACACAGTGTATTATCAATATATTCTCATATTATCTGTGTGATACAGTGTATTATCAATATATTCTCATATTATCTGTGTGACACAGTGTATTATCAATATATTCTCATATTATCTGTGTGACACAGTGTATTATCAATATATTCTCATATTATCTGTGTGACTACAGTGTATTATCAATATATTCTCATATTATCTGTGTGATACAGTGTATTATCAATATATTCTCATATTATCTGTGTGATACAGTGTATTATCAATATATTCTCATATTATCTGTGTGACACAGTGTATTATCAATATATTCTCATATTATCTGTGTGACACAGTGTATTATCAATATATTCTCATATTATCTGTGTGACTCAGTGTATTATCAATATATTCTCATATTATCTGTGTGACACAGTGTATTATCAATATATTCTCATATTATCTGTGTGATACAGTGTATTATCAATATATTCTCATATTATCTGTGTGATACAGTGTATTATCAATATATTCTCATATTATCTGTGTAACTCAGTGTATTATCAATATATTCTCATATTATCTGTGTGACACAGTGTATTATCAATATATTCTCATATTATCTGTGTGATACAGTGTATTATCAATATATTCTCATATTATCTGTGTGACACAGTGTATTATCAATATATTCTCATATTATCTGTGTGACACAGTGTATTATCAATATATTCTCATATTATCTGTGTGACACAGTGTATTATCAATATATTCTCATATTATCTGTGTGACACAGTGTATTATCAATATATTCTCATATTATCTGTGTGACACAGTGTATTATCAATATATTCTCATATTATCTGTGTGACACAGTGTATTATCAATATATTCTCATATTATCTGTGTGACACAGTGTATTATCAATATATTCTCATATTATCTGTGTGACACAGTGTATTATCAATATATTCTCATATTATCTGTGTGACACAGTGTATTATCAATATATTCTCATATTATCTGTGTAACTCAGTGTATTATCAATATATTCTCATATTATCTGTGTGACACAGTGTATTATCAATATATTCTCATATTATCTGTGTAACACAGTGTATTATCAATATATTCTCATATTATCTGTGTAACTCAGTGTATTATCAATATATTCTCATATTATCTGTGTGACACAGTGTATTATCAATATATTCTCATATTATCTGTGTGACTCAGTGTATTATCAATATATTCTCATATTATCTGTGTGACACAGTGTATTATCAATATATTCTCATATTATCTGTGTGACACAGTGTATTATCAATATATTCTCATATTATCTGTGTGACACAGTGTATTATCAATATATTCTCATATTATCTGTGTGACACAGTGTATTATCAATATATTCTCATATTATCTGTGTGACACAGTGTATTATCAATATATTCTCATATTATCTGTGTGACACAGTGTATTATCAATATATTCTCATATTATCTGTGTGATACAGTGTATTATCAATATATTCTCATATTATCTGTGTGACACAGTGTATTATCAATATATTCTCATATTATCTGTGTGATACAGTGTATTATCAATATATTCTCATATTATCTGTGTGACTCAGTGTATTATCAATATATTCTCATATTATCTGTGTGATACAGTGTATTATCAATATATTCTCATATTATCTGTGTAACTCAGTGTATTATCAATATATTCTCATATTATCTGTGTGACACAGTGTATTATCAATATATTCTCATATTATCTGTGTGACACAGTGTATTATCAATATATTCTCATATTATCTGTGTAACTCAGTGTATTATCAATATATTCTCATATTATCTGTGTGACACAGTGTATTATCAATATATTCTCATATTATCTGTGTGACACAGTGTATTATCAATATATTCTCATATTATCTGTGTGACACAGTGTATTATCAATATATTCTCATATTATCTGTGTAACTCAGTGTATTATCAATATATTCTCATATTATCTGTGTGACACAGTGTATTATCAATATATTCTCATATTATCTGTGTGACTACAGTGTATTATCAATATATTCTCATATTATCTGTGTGACACAGTGTATTATCAATATATTCTCATATTATCTGTGTGACAGTGTATTATCAATATATTCTCATATTATCTGTGTGATACAGTGTATTATCAATATATTCTCATATTATCTGTGTAACACAGTGTATTATCAATATATTCTCATATTATCTGTGTGACTCAGTGTATTATCAATATATTCTCATATTATCTGTGTGATACAGTGTATTATCAATATATTCTCATATTATCTGTGTGACACAGTGTATTATCAATATATTCTCATATTATCTGTGTAACTCAGTGTATTATCAATATATTCTCATATTATCTGTGTAACTCAGTGTATTATCAATATATTCTCATATTATCTGTGTGACTACAGTGTATTATCAATATATTCTCATATTATCTGTGTAACTCAGTGTATTATCAATATATTCTCATATTATCTGTGTGACACAGTGTATTATCAATATATTCTCATATTATCTGTGTGACTCAGTGTATTATCAATATATTCTCATATTATCTGTGTGATACAGTGTATTATCAATATATTCTCATATTATCTGTGTGACACAGTGTATTATCAATATATTCTCATATTATCTGTGTGATACAGTGTATTATCAATATATTCTCATATTATCTGTGTGACACAGTGTATTATCAATATATTCTCATATTATCTGTGTGACACAGTGTATTATCAATATATTCTCATATTATCTGTGTGATACAGTGTATTATCAATATATTCTCATATTATCTGTGTGACTCAGTGTATTATCAATATATTCTCATATTATCTGTGTGACTCAGTGTATTATCAATATATTCTCATATTATCTGTGTGACTCAGTGTATTATCAATATATTCTCATATTATCTGTGTGACACAGTGTATTATCAATATATTCTCATATTATCTGTGTGACACAGTGTATTATCAATATATTCTCATATTATCTGTGACTCAGTGTATTATCAATATATTCTCATATTATCTGTGTGATACAGTGTATTATCAATATATTCTCATATTATCTGTGTGACACAGTGTATTATCAATATATTCTCATATTATCTGTGTGACACAGTGTATTATCAATATATTCTCATATTATCTGTGTGACTCAGTGTATTATCAATATATTCTCATATTATCTGTGTGACACAGTGTATTATCAATATATTCTCATATTATCTGTGTGACACAGTGTATTATCAATATATTCTCATATTATCTGTGTGACTCAGTGTATTATCAATATATTCTCATATTATCTGTGTGACAGTGTATTATCAATATATTCTCATATTATCTGTGTAACTCAGTGTATTATCAATATATTCTCATATTATCTGTGTAACTCAGTGTATTATCAATATATTCTCATATTATCTGTGTGACTCAGTGTATTATCAATATATTCTCATATTATCTGTGTAACTCAGTGTATTATCAATATATTCTCATATTATCTGTGTGACAGTGTATTATCAATATATTCTCATATTATCTGTGTGACTCAGTGTATTATCAATATATTCTCATATTATCTGTGTGACACAGTGTATTATCAATATATTCTCATATTATCTGTGTGACTCAGTGTATTATCAATATATTCTCATATTATCTGTGTGACACAGTGTATTATCAATATATTCTCATATTATCTGTGTGACAGTGTATTATCAATATATTCTCATATTATCTGTGTGACTCAGTGTATTATCAATATATTCTCATATTATCTGTGTGACTCAGTGTATTATCAATATATTCTCATATTATCTGTGTGACTCAGTGTATTATCAATATATTCTCATATTATCTGTGTGATCAGTGTATTATCAATATATTCTCATATTATCTGTGTGACTCAGTGTATTATCAATATATTCTCATATTATCTGTGTGACTACAGTGTATTATCAATATATTCTCATATTATCTGTGTAACTCAGTGTATTATCAATATATTCTCATATTATCTGTGTGACACAGTGTATTATCAATATATTCTCATATTATCTGTGTAACTCAGTGTATTATCAATATATTCTCATATTATCTGTGTGACACAGTGTATTATCAATATATTCTCATATTATCTGTGTGATACAGTGTATTATCAATATATTCTCATATTATCTGTGTGATACAGTGTATTATCAATATATTCTCATATTATCTGTGTGACTCAGTGTATTATCAATATATTCTCATATTATCTGTGTGATACAGTGTATTATCAATATATTCTCATATTATCTGTGTGACACAGTGTATTATCAATATATTCTCATATTATCTGTGTGACACAGTGTATTATCAATATATTCTCATATTATCTGTGTGACACAGTGTATTATCAATATATTCTCATATTATCTGTGTGACACAGTGTATTATCAATATATTCTCATATTATCTGTGTGATACAGTGTATTATCAATATATTCTCATATTATCTGTGTGACACAGTGTATTATCAATATATTCTCATATTATCTGTGTGACACAGTGTATTATCAATATATTCTCATATTATCTGTGTGATACAGTGTATTATCAATATATTCTCATATTATCTGTGTGACACAGTGTATTATCAATATATTCTCATATTATCTGTGTGACACAGTGTATTATCAATATATTCTCATATTATCTGTGTGACACAGTGTATTATCAATATATTCTCATATTATCTGTGTGACACAGTGTATTATCAATATATTCTCATATTATCTGTGTGACACAGTGTATTATCAATATATTCTCATATTATCTGTGTGACACAGTGTATTATCAATATATTCTCATATTATCTGTGTGACACAGTGTATTATCAATATATTCTCATATTATCTGTGTGACTACAGTGTATTATCAATATATTCTCATATTATCTGTGTGACACAGTGTATTATCAATATATTCTCATATTATCTGTGTGACACAGTGTATTATCAATATATTCTCATATTATCTGTGTAACTCAGTGTATTATCAATATATTCTCATATTATCTGTGTGACACAGTGTATTATCAATATATTCTCATATTATCTGTGTGACACAGTGTATTATCAATATATTCTCATATTATCTGTGTAACTCAGTGTATTATCAATATATTCTCATATTATCTGTGTGACACAGTGTATTATCAATATATTCTCATATTATCTGTGTGACACAGTGTATTATCAATATATTCTCATATTATCTGTGTGACACAGTGTATTATCAATATATTCTCATATTATCTGTGTGACACAGTGTATTATCAATATATTCTCATATTATCTGTGTGACTCAGTGTATTATCAATATATTCTCATATTATCTGTGTGACACAGTGTATTATCAATATATTCTCATATTATCTGTGTGACACAGTGTATTATCAATATATTCTCATATTATCTGTGTGACACAGTGTATTATCAATATATTCTCATATTATCTGTGTGACACAGTGTATTATCAATATATTCTCATATTATCTGTGTGACACAGTGTATTATCAATATATTCTCATATTATCTGTGTGACACAGTGTATTATCAATATATTCTCATATTATCTGTGTGACACAGTGTATTATCAATATATTCTCATATTATCTGTGTGACACAGTGTATTATCAATATATTCTCATATTATCTGTGTGACTACAGTGTATTATCAATATATTCTCATATTATCTGTGTGACACAGTGTATTATCAATATATTCTCATATTATCTGTGTGACACAGTGTATTATCAATATATTCTCATATTATCTGTGTGACACAGTGTATTATCAATATATTCTCATATTATCTGTGTGACACAGTGTATTATCAATATATTCTCATATTATCTGTGTGACACAGTGTATTATCAATATATTCTCATATTATCTGTGTGACACAGTGTATTATCAATATATTCTCATATTATCTGTGTGACTACAGTGTATTATCAATATATTCTCATATTATCTGTGTGACACAGTGTATTATCAATATATTCTCATATTATCTGTGTGACACAGTGTATTATCAATATATTCTCATATTATCTGTGTGACACAGTGTATTATCAATATATTCTCATATTATCTGTGTGACACAGTGTATTATCAATATATTCTCATATTATCTGTGTGACACAGTGTATTATCAATATATTCTCATATTATCTGTGTGACACAGTGTATTATCAATATATTCTCATATTATCTGTGTGACACAGTGTATTATCAATATATTCTCATATTATCTGTGTGACACAGTGTATTATCAATATATTCTCATATTATCTGTGTGACTCAGTGTATTATCAATATATTCTCATATTATCTGTGTGACACAGTGTATTATCAATATATTCTCATATTATCTGTGTGACACAGTGTATTATCAATATATTCTCATATTATCTGTGTGATACAGTGTATTATCAATATATTCTCATATTATCTGTGTGACAGTGTATTATCAATATATTCTCACATTATCTGTGTGACACAGTGTATTATCAATATATTCTCACATTATCTGTGTGACACAGTGTATTATCAATATATTCTCACATTATCTGTGTGACACAGTGTATTATCAATATATTCTCACATTATCTGTGTGACACAGTGTATTATCAATATATTCTCACATTATCTGTGTGACACAGTGTATTATCAATATATTCTCACATTATCTGTGTGACACAGTGTATTATCAATATATTCTCACATTATCTGTGTGACACAGTGTATTATCAATATATTCTCACATTATCTGTGTGACTCAGTGTATTATCAATATATTCTCACATTATCTGTGTGACACAGTGTATCATCAATATATTCTCACATTATCTGTGTTACAGTGTATCATCAATATATTCTCATATTATCTGTGTGACACAGTGTATCATCAATATATTCTCATATTATCTGTGTGACACAGTGTATTATCAATATATTCTCATATTATCTGTGTGATACAGTGTATTATCAATATATTCTCATATTATCTGTGTGATACAGTGTATTATCAATATATTCTCACATTATCTGTGTGACAGTGTATTATCAATATATTCTCACATTATCTGTGTGACACAGTGTATTATCAATATATTCTCACATTATCTGTGTGATACAGTGTATTATCAATATATTCTCACATTATCTGTGTGACACAGTGTATTATCAATATATTCTCACATTATCTGTGTGACACAGTGTATTATCAATATATTCTCACATTATCTGTGTGACACAGTGTATTATCAATATATTCTCACATTATCTGTGTGACACAGTGTATTATCAATATATTCTCACATTATCTGTGTGACACAGTGTATTATCAATATATTCTCACATTATCTGTGTGACACAGTGTATTATCAATATATTCTCACATTATCTGTGTGACACAGTGTATTATCAATATATTCTCACATTATCTGTGTGACTCAGTGTATTATCAATATATTCTCACATTATCTGTGTGACTCAGTGTATTATCAATATATTCTCACATTATCTGTGTGACACAGTGTATCATCAATATATTCTCACATTATCTGTGTGACACAGTGTATCATCAATATATTCTCACATTCTCTGTGTGACACAGTGTATCATCAATATATTCTCACATTCTCTGTGTGACACAGTGTATCATCAATATATTCTCACATTCTCTGTGTGACACAGTGTATCATCAATATATTCTCACATTCTCTGTGTGACACAGTGTATCATCAATGTATTCTCACATTATCTGTGTGACACAGTGTATCATCAATATATTCTCACATTATCTGTGTGACACAGTGTATCATCAATATATTCTCACATTATCTGTGTGACACAGTGTATCATCAATATATTCTCACATTATCTGTGTGACACAGTGTATCATCAATATATTCTCACATTATCTGTGTGACACAGTGTATCATCAATATATTCTCACATTATCTGTGTGACACAGTGTATCATCAATATATTCTCACATTATCTGTGTGACACAGTGTATCATCAATATATTCTCACATTATCTGTGTGACACAGTGTATCATCAATATATTCTCACATTATCTGTGTGACACAGTGTATCATCAATATATTCTCACATTATCTGTGTGACACAGTGTATCATCAATATATTCTCACATTATCTGTGTGACACAGTGTATCATCAATATATTCTCACATTATCTGTGTGACACAGTGTATCATCAATATATTCTCACATTATCTGTGTTACAGTGTATCATCAATATATTCTCACATTATCTGTGTGACACAGTGTATCATCAATATATTCTCATATTATCTGTGTGACACAGTGTATCATCAATATATTCTCATATTATCTGTGTGACACAGTGTATCATCAATATATTCTCATATTATCTGTGTGACACAGTGTATCATCAATATATTCTCATATTATCTGTGTGACACAGTGTATCATCAATATATTCTCATATTATCTGTGTGACACAGTGTATCATCAATATATTCTCATATTATCTGTGTGACACAGTGTATCATCAATATATTCTCATATTATCTGTGTGACACAGTGTATCATCAATATATTCTCATATTATCTGTGTGACACAGTGTATCATCAATATATTCTCATATTATCTGTGTGACACAGTGTATCATCAATATATTCTCATATTATCTGTGTGACACAGTGTATCATCAATATATTCTCATATTATCTGTGTGACACAGTGTATTATCAATATATTCTCATATTATCTGTGTGATACAGTGTATTATCAATATATTCTCACATTATCTGTGTGACAGTGTATTATCAATATATTCTCACATTATCTGTGTGACACAGTGTATTATCAATATATTCTCACATTATCTGTGTGACACAGTGTATTATCAATATATTCTCACATTATCTGTGTGACACAGTGTATTATCAATATATTCTCACATTATCTGTGTGACACAGTGTATTATCAATATATTCTCACATTATCTGTGTGACACAGTGTATTATCAATATATTCTCACATTATCTGTGTGACTCAGTGTATTATCAATATATTCTCACATTATCTGTGTGACTCAGTGTATTATCAATATATTCTCACATTATCTGTGTGACACAGTGTATTATCAATATATTCTCACATTATCTGTGTGACAGTGTATCATCAATATATTCTCACATTATCTGTGTGACACAGTGTATCATCAATATATTCTCACATTCTCTGTGTGACACAGTGTATCATCAATATATTCTCACATTCTCTGTGTGACACAGTGTATCATCAATATATTCTCACATTCTCTGTGTGACACAGTGTATCATCAATATATTCTCACATTCTCTGTGTGACACAGTGTATCATCAATATATTCTCACATTCTCTGTGTGACACAGTGTATCATCAATATATTCTCACATTCTCTGTGTGACACAGTGTATCATCAATATATTCTCACATTCTCTGTGTGACACAGTGTATCATCAATATATTCTCACATTCTCTGTGTGACACAGTGTATCATCAATATATTCTCACATTATCTGTGTGACACAGTGTATCATCAATATATTCTCACATTATCTGTGTGACACAGTGTATCATCAATATATTCTCACATTATCTGTGTGACACAGTGTATCATCAATATATTCTCACATTATCTGTGTGACACAGTGTATCATCAATATATTCTCACATTATCTGTGTGACACAGTGTATCATCAATATATTCTCACATTATCTGTGTGACACAGTGTATCATCAATATATTCTCACATTATCTGTGTGACACAGTGTATCATCAATATATTCTCACATTATCTGTGTGACACAGTGTATCATCAATATATTCTCACATTATCTGTGTGACACAGTGTATCATCAATATATTCTCACATTATCTGTGTGACACAGTGTATCATCAATATATTCTCATATTATCTGTGTGACACAGTGTATCATCAATATATTCTCATATTATCTGTGTGACTCAGTGTATCATCAATATATTCTCATATTATCTGTGTGACACAGTGTATCATCAATATATTCTCATATTATCTGTGTGACACAGTGTATCATCAATATATTCTCATATTATCTGTGTGACACAGTGTATCATCAATATATTCTCATATTATCTGTGTGACTCAGTGTATCATCAATATATTCTCATATTATCTGTGTGACACAGTGTATCATCAATATATTCTCATATTATCTGTGTGACTCAGTGTATCATCAATATATTCTCATATTATCTGTGTGACACAGTGTATCATCAATATATTCTCATATTATCTGTGTGACACAGTGTATCATCAATATATTCTCATATTATCTGTGTGACTCAGTGTATCATCAATATATTCTCATATTATCTGTGTGACACAGTGTATCATCAATATATTCTCATATTATCTGTGTGACACAGTGTATCATCAATATATTCTCATATTATCTGTGTGACACAGTGTATCATCAATATATTCTCATATTATCTGTGTGACACAGTGTATCATCAATATATTCTCATATTATCTGTGTGACACAGTGTATCATCAATATATTCTCATATTATCTGTGTGACACAGTGTATCATCAATATATTCTCATATTATCTGTGTGACACAGTGTATCATCAATATATTCTCATATTCTCTGTGTGACACAGTGTATCATCAATATATTCTCATATTCTCTGTGTGACACAGTGTATCATCAATATATTCTCATATTCTCTGTGTGACACAGTGTATCATCAATATATTCTCATATTCTCTGTGTGACACAGTGTATCATCAATATATTCTCATATTCTCTGTGTGACACAGTGTATCATCAATATATTCTCATATTATCTGTGTGACACAGTGTATCATCAATATATTCTCATATTATCTGTGTGACACAGTGTATCATCAATATATTCTCATATTATCTGTGTGACACAGTGTATCATCAATATATTCTCATATTATCTGTGTGACACAGTGTATCATCAATATATTCTCATATTATCTGTGTGACACAGTGTATCATCAATATATTCACATATTATCTGTGTGACACAGTGTATCATCAATATATTCTCATATTATCTGTGTGACACAGTGTATCATCAATATATTCTCATATTATCTGTGTGACACAGTGTATCATCAATATATTCTCATATTATCTGTGTGACACAGTGTATCATCAATATATTCTCATATTATCTGTGTGACACAGTGTATCATCAATATATTCTCATATTATCTGTGTGACACAGTGTATCATCAATATATTCTCATATTATCTGTGTGACACAGTGTATCATCAATATATTCTCATATTATCTGTGTGACACAGTGTATCATCAATATATTCTCATATTATCTGTGTGACACAGTGTATCATCAATATATTCTCATATTATCTGTGTGACACAGTGTATTATCAATATATTCTCATATTATCTGTGTGACTCAGTGTATTATCAATATATTCTCATATTATCTGTGTGACACAGTGTATCATCAATATATTCTCATATTATCTGTGTGACACAGTGTATTATCAATATATTCTCATATTATCTGTGTGACTCAGTGTATCATCAATATATTCTCATATTATCTGTGTGACTACAGTGTATTATCAATATATTCTCATATTATCTGTGTGACACAGTGTATTATCAATATATTCTCATATTATCTGTGTGACTCAGTGTATTATCAATATATTCTCATATTATCTGTGTGACTCAGTGTATTATCAATATATTCTCATATTATCTGTGTGACTCAGTGTATTATCAATATATTCTCATATTATCTGTGTGACACAGTGTATTATCAATATATTCTCATATTATCTGTGTGACTCAGTGTATTATCAATATATTCTCATATTATCTGTGTGATACAGTGTATTATCAATATATTCTCATATTATCTGTGTGACTCAGTGTATTATCAATATATTCTCATATTATCTGTGTGACACAGTGTATTATCAATATATTCTCATATTATCTGTGTGACACAGTGTATTATCAATATATTCTCATATTATCTGTGTGACTCAGTGTATTATCAATATATTCTCATATTATCTGTGTGACACAGTGTATTATCAATATATTCTCATATTATCTGTGTGATACAGTGTATTATCAATATATTCTCATATTATCTGTGTGACTCAGTGTATTATCAATATATTCTCATATTATCTGTGTGACACAGTGTATTATCAATATATTCTCATATTATCTGTGTGACTCAGTGTATTATCAATATATTCTCACATTATCTGTGTGACACAGTGTATTATCAATATATTCTCACATTATCTGTGACACAGTGTATTATCAATATATTCTCACATTATCTGTGTGACAGTGTATTATCAATATATTCTCACATTATCTGTGTGACACAGTGTATCATCAATATATTCTCACATTCTCTGTGTGACACAGTGTATCATCAATATATTCTCACATTCTCTGTGTGACACAGTGTATCATCAATATATTCTCACATTCTCTGTGTGACACAGTGTATCATCAATATATTCTCACATTCTCTGTGTGACACAGTGTATCATCAATATATTCTCACATTCTCTGTGTGACACAGTGTATCATCAATATATTCTCACATTCTCTGTGGTGACACAGTGTATCATCAATATATTCTCACATTCTCTGTGTGACACAGTGTATCATCAATATATTCTCACATTCTCTGTGTGACACAGTGTATCATCAATATATTCTCACATTCTCTGTGTGACACAGTGTATCATCAATATATTCTCACATTCATCTGTGTGACACAGTGTATCATCAATATATTCTCACATTCTCTGTGTGACACAGTGTATCATCAATATATTCTCACATTCTCTGTGTGACACAGTGTATCATCAATATATTCTCACATTCTCTGTGTGACACAGTGTATCATCAATATATTCTCACATTCTCTGTGTGACACAGTGTATCATCAATATATTCTCACATTCTCTGTGTGACACAGTGTATCATCAATATATTCTCACATTCTCTGTGTGACACAGTGTATCATCAATATATTCTCACATTCTCTGTGTGACACAGTGTATCATCAATATATTCTCACATTCTCTGTGTGACACAGTGTATCATCAATATATTCTCACATTCTCTGTGTGACACAGTGTATCATCAATATATTCTCACATTCTCTGTGTGACACAGTGTATCATCAATATATTCTCACATTCTCTGTGTGACACAGTGTATCATCAATATATTCTCACATTCTCTGTGTGACACAGTGTATCATCAATATATTCACATATTATCTGTGTGACACAGTGTATCATCAATATATTCTCATATTATCTGTGTGACACAGTGTATCATCAATATATTCACATATTATCTGTGTAATAATGATCATACCTGTTTCAGTTTCCAGTGTCCTGATGAGAAAACCCATCATCACTGCATTCATCACTAACATTAATATTAACTGCACTGTTCTGAGGACCGAATCTGAACCTGAAAGAGACGAAAGTGCGAGAAAGTTTTCCTTCATTAAACTCTTCATACTAACAGAAATGAAGCTGATCAGGGTTTAAAACTGAATTGAAGACAATGATGATCAGATAACAGAGAAAACATCTCACAACTGACCCCAGATCAGATAAAGACTGAAATCAGTGAAGAACTGGAGATTCATTTCTCTTAAAAACTATTTACTCATATTCACACGGTCAACCATAAAAGATGACGAGTGCCATAAAATCATGATGACTGATAATGACAGAATAATGTTTAATAGTTCATAACAATGATCATTTACTGAGTTATTGATGCAGTTTTAACAGAGATCAGAAATCATTAAATACTTACAGCCGAGCCATCTGAATCTATAAAACATTGTGTCATTTGTCATTGTTAGCATCATTGGTAAAAGCACAACAATGATGAATCCTAAAAGCAGGAGAGTCATCACATTAATGAAGATTACAGACAACAACAGATTCACAGTAAACATGAAAATTACTTTTTCATTATGAGTGTTTTAATGTGGCACTAGGAGCAATGAACGTTACAAATATGTTTTATCTATGTTTGGTATTAATGTGAAGAACAGAGCAAATGCAAATGAATCCAGATCAATAATAAATGTGACTCACCGGCTCTGCCTGATCCAAACATGTAGAACAGAAGAATGAATTGTAAAGATGGCAGAAACTCAAAGATCAGATCAACCACAACATCAAATATGTCAAATATCCGTCCACGTTTCTGTCCAATCTTTGCAACTAAAACTATATGGGAAATATTTACAATATTTAGGATCCAAATGTTTGATTCAGTCTTCAGTTATTGTAATAACAGTTTATAATAATAATTGAATGTGTTAATAAACAAGAGCAGATGAATGAACATTCAGATGAATAAATCATGTCTGTGATGTTTATTATAACATATATTACATGAGCGTCACTTGTTTAAAGTTTTGGGGTTTGATGAAACTGATGGAAATCAATAAATTTATGCACAGATCATTTCAAATAATATTTTACCTTTTTTACTGCGATTTATTGTTTCTGCTTTTACTATTCTTTCTTTTCTCCTGTTATTCCTTTTTATTTATTACTATTTGAATTATTATTATTAACTTGCACTTTGGTTCAACGTCTGTAAATGTGCTTTAAAAATAAACATGAATTATTATTAATAATAAATGTACAGTTATATTTACTGTATAATTTGTTTTGGTAATTTTGTGTCTGTTGTAGATTGTCATTTACAGCAAAAGAGGCAGAAAATTTTATATGAATTACATTATCATTAATTTAATTCGATTTTCATTTTGTTTAAAGTAAAATTTGAATTTAGAAATAATTTGTTTAATTTCGTTTGTTTCAATCATTTAATGACATTTGTTAATATAAATCGACATGTAGAAGTGAAGTGCAAAAGTCCCTCCATCCAGACCGACACAATCACTTTAATCAGGGACTAAAAGCGGTTCAAATATCAAAAACAAAAACAGAAAAAGGATTTTAATTTTTTTTTTTGCAGAACGAATTGAAAACCGGAACAAACATCATTCATGCTTATTTTTATAATCTTGTCAATTGAATATGTTGAGTTTAGTTCACATGTGTGTTTAATGACGTTGATTACACGCGTGTTGTTGACATGTTCAGTGATTCATCTGAAGGCCGCACTTCCAGTGTTGACCGCTCCATTAAATATAATATGAGTGATGCAGTTTTACTGTTTAAAATATTAAATACACAAATAAAATGTTCAACTGAATCTGTCTCTGACAAAACTCCAGTACTGATTCATTTAATGATGTTTATTAACACAATTTACCCTCTAAATAATGTTCTTAACCGTTCTTTTATTTCGTTATAACCGGTAATCTTCTGGAAAGACGCCTCGAAAAACTGAAACCGGAACTAAAAAATAAAGTTTTTGCTCCGAATGAAAAACGATAAAAGTTTCACACTTCTGCATTTGTGAATATCATCATAGTTCAAATAAACGATGGCGTCGGTCGGGAAGAACAGTTATAAACACTGACATTGAAGTGTTTTATGTTCAGAAATTGTAAATTAAGCGTCCGGATTTGACTTTCTGTACATTTCCAAAAGATGCTGAACTTTGCACGAGGAGGGTTCAGGAAATTAAACACAATAACTTTATTATTAAATGAAGAAATATTTTTATCTCTGGAAATTTTCAATATAAGGAACATTTTATTTTAAATAAACTCAATTTTAAGGCATCAGGTTACTTACTTTTTTAAGTTAATCAAAATATTATTTTTTGCTCGTTTAGTTTAGTGCTCTTAAAATATGACCCTCATTCCTGATGACCAATTCAAGACAATAAATATGTAATATAATATAATATAATATAATATATAATTCATGGCCTCTCACTGTGTGTCACGATTGACGGTGAAGGCAGACACGGGACGAGGATCTACATGCAGCGGAAGCTTTATTGAATAACAAAAACCACGAACAAAGAAAAAATCCACGATGGGAAAAGGTAAAACAAAACACGGAGGGCATACAAAGGGTTAACGAAACATGGAAGGCATACAAAGGGTTCAACGGGAAGTAAACAAAGACAGAGAGCACGGATAACAGGCGTCCACATACATCAAAGACCGACGGGAATGGAGAAACAAACGGGGTTAAATACAGCGACACAGGAGGATAACAAACGATATACAGGTGCGGACAATAACGCTGTGGCAGAGGTGATGAGGGCCAGGAACCATGGGAGATGTAGTTTGTTTACACAGACAATGAAACACAGGGCGGACAACAAGGAAAACGTGACATGGAACGTGAAAAGTGGCATGTGAAACAGAAAACCCGGGGCAGACAACACAGGAACGTGACACTGTGACTCAACCTAACATCTCCTTTTCTCTTTCACGTAAGACAGAAAGTCACACGGGTTTGAAACAACACAAGAGTGAGTAAATGATGACAGACGTTTCATATTTCATCTGAATTTTCATCTCTTTAATTGATAAATGATTGTTGATGTTCCTGTGTCTGAATCAAACACTGCTGATCTACAGAAACACGGTTTAATATCATTTTCTCAACATGTCACTGGTACATGATGATGTATGAACAGAATAATACAGAAATACTTACTGTAAATGATTTTACAGAGGCAGTACAGAAACATTATCCCAAAGAAGACTGATATTATGACTCTCTCAATCTGTGCATAACTCAGAAGTTTTCCAAAGGCAGATTTTAAAAGAGCTGAAAGAAAGATGCAGATAAAACTACAGTATATATAAATATAAATACAGAAGCATTAAAACACACTTTTCATTTAAGATGTTTTTATGACTGTCTCTAGTAATCTGTGCTTTAGTGTTTCAGATCACTGTCTGCTCTTGACATTGACCCTGTGAACTTTGACCTGCTTTTATTACACCTGACATCATGATACAACACTGAGATGTTATTTAGGGGTTGTTTGGGTGTATAATTCATGGACGTAACATGATGTTTTCAGAGTGAGATGTAATGCTGATGTTTTGATCAGATTGATGACAGATGAGTGGATGTATTTTATAAGAGTGAAAATAAACACAGATGAACACATGAACACATTCATGTAAATCCTGAATGAACTGCAGCACGACACATGAAATAAATATTCTGGGTTAAAGCTGAAGTTAAACTCAATGAAGCATGATGTTGATTACTCCAAATAATCTTTTCTTTACAAATATGCAAAACTGGAGTTAATGAGGCACTTATGAAACACATTTTTATTTGAGCTTTATAGATGTTTAAATGATCGTTTTCATGGTCACTTTAAGGTTTACGGTGTTGCATTGCCATGGCAACAAACTTTAAATAACTCTACTGAAAAAGCATTTTTAAGTGATTTTATTAACACACATATTACATTAACATGAACATTGTTTACATCTTGTGGGTGTAATTTTGAGTATTTTAACATTTATGGATTTGTCCCGTTTACTTCCATTGTAAATGCCTCAGTGTTACCCAGAATTCTGTGTTCTTTAAGAAAAGGAGGGACAAATATAAATGCATTTTTGTGGTAATCGACATTTTCCAAAACTGCTGTTGATTGAGTTTAACTAGAACTGAACCTGGAATATTCCTTTAAAGTATTTGTGTAATATTATTGTTTTATAATGTAGAATATCATGAATATTAAATCACTTCAGTTCTGACAGTCACAATTATTTGTTTTTTACTGACTGTTAAAGTTAATTGTTTTGTGTTCATGATAATTATTGTTGTTGTGTTTGGATTGTTTACCTGAATAAATAACAGCTGAGAGAAAAACATATTCTGCAACGTAACTGTGACGCAAAATCAGTTTATTAATGTGACCTGTAAAACAGAAAATATAATATCACAGAAAACACTGAAAATATAATTGAGATTACTGACACAGAGATCATGTGATGTCTGCACATCCTGATATTATGATTCATCTCCTGATCTCTGATAAACAATAATCAGAAATAAATCATTTACCTGTGAAGTCTGTAACATATGGAGCGGCCCAGAGCAACATTAGAGGTCTCACAATATAAAGAGCACAACAACAAACTGTCTCGTTCACAGATCCTGAAACAAACACATTTGACTGAATATAAATGTTTAAAAATAGAAAAATAAAACATCCCGCATGAAAACAAAACTCACACATTTAATAATGAAGATGAATTTAAAGACTCACCTTCAGAAACACCCCAGAACACAAAAGCACAAAACATGATGATATTTGGACAAAAGGCCAGAAACACGTGAAGACGGAGGACTGAATCTAGAGATAAAAATAAACACAATAAATAACTGAGAAAAATACTAAACCACTGATAATATAAAAACAATAAAGTTTATTTAAAAGAAGAAAATGACTTTGAATTAATTGTGTGTGTGTGAGGGAATTCACATATATTTCTGAGGAAGTCAGAGTTGTGTTCATATATTTAACGTTTTGTTTAAAAACATTTTAATAAATAATTATGAGAAGTGCCTTTTTTTCCAGTTGAGCCCCCCAAAATGTCTGAGCACGTCCCTGACGTGGTTGAATTTGAGATGATGTGTTAATTAATGTAAACAGATTTACAGACAGTTGTCACTTGTCCATAGCATATGCATTATATGGTCAGATGGAAAACCAGCTTTATCCAGTTAAAAACAATTCTCACATATATTACCTTTGCGGACTGCTTCAACTGATGTTACCTTCTGTACCCCCACTTTTCATAGCAATACGTAATAAC
>NW_026266703.1:0-24365 GCF_025860055.1 Xyrauchen texanus | reverse complement strand
TGGCCCTGGCCCTGGCCTGGCCTGGCCCTGGCCTGGCCTGGCCTGGCCTGGCCCTGGCCCTGGCCTGGCCCTGGCCCTGGCCCTGGCCTGGCCCTGGCCTGGCCTGGCCCTGGCCTGGCCCTGGCCCTGGCCCTGGCCTGGCCCTGGCCTGGCCCTGGCCCTGGCCTGGCCTGGCCTGGCCTGGCCTGGCCCTGGCCTGGCCTGGCCTGGCCCTGGCCCTGGCCTGGCCCTGGCCTGGCCTGGCCTGGCCCTGGCCTGGCCCTGGCCCTGGCCTGGCCTGGCCCTGGCCCTGGCCCTGGCCCTGGCCCTGGCCCTGGCCTGGCCTGGCCCTGGCCCTGGCCTGGCCTGGCCTGGCCCTGGCCCTGGCCCTGGCCCTGGCCCTGGCCCTGGCCCTGGCCTGGCCTGGCCCTGGCCCTGGCCCTGGCCCTGGCCCTGGCCTGGCCCTGGCCCTGGCCCTGGCCTGGCCTGGCCTGGCCCTGGCCTGGCCCTGGCCTGGCCTGGCCCTGGCCCTGGCCTGGCCCTGGCCTGGCCCCTGGCCTGGCCTGGCCTGGCCTGGCCTGGCCTGGCCCCTGGCCCTGGCCTGGCCCTGGCCTGGCCCTGAGCCCTGGCCTGGCCCTGGCCTGGCCCCTGGCCTGGCCCTGGCCTGTGGCCTGAGCCCTGGCCTGGCCCCTGGCCCTGGCCTGTGCGCTGGCCTGGCCCTGGCCTGGCCTGGCCCTGGCCTGGCCCTGGCCCTGGCCTGGCACAACTGGCAGCCTGGCCCTGGCCCTGGCCTGGCCTGGCCTGGCCACGGCCTGGCCCTGGCCCCTGGCCTGGCCCTGGCCTGGCCACAACCCTGGCCCTGGCCTGGCCTGGCCCTGGCCTGGCCCTGGCCTGCCCTGGCCAGCCTGGCCACGGCCTGAGCCTGGCCTCGGCCTGGCCTGTGCCTGGCCTGGCCTGGCCCTCGGCCACTGGCCTCGGCCTGGCCACAGCCTGGCCTGGCCCTGGCCCTGGCCTGGCCCTGGCCTGGTTTCAGCCTGGCCTGGCCTGGCCTGGCCTGGCCCTGGCCTGGCCTGGCCCTGGCCCTGGCCCTGGCCCTGGCCCTGGCCTGGCCTGAGCCTGGCCTGGCCTGGCCCTGGCCCCTGGCCTGGCCTGGCCTGGCCCTGGCCTGGCCTGGCCCTGGCCTGGCACTGGCCTGGCCTGGCCCTGGCCCTGCCGCCTGGCCTGGCCCTGGCCCTGGCCCTGGCCTGGCCTGGCCCTGGCCTGGCCTGACCCTGGCCCTGGCCCTGGCCCTGGCCTGGCCCTGGCCTGGCCTGGCCCTGGCCTGGCCTGGCCCCTGGCCTGGCCTGGCCTGGCCTGGCCCTGGCCTGGCCCTGGCCCTGGCCTGGCCTGGCCCTGGCCCTGGCCCTGGCCTGGCCCTGGCCTGGCCTGGCCTGGCCTGGCCTGGCCTGGCCTGGCCTGGCCCTGGCCTGGCCTGGCCTGGCCTCAGCCTGGCCTGGCCTGGCCCTGGCCCTGGCCCTGGCCTGGCCCTGGCCTGGCCCTGGCCTGGCCTGGCCCTGGCCCTGGCCCTGGCCTGGCCCTGGCCTGGCCTGGCCTGGCCTGGCCTGGCCTGGCCCTGGCCTGGCCTGGCCTGGCCCTGGCCTGGCCTGGCCCTGGCCTGGCCTGGCCCTGGCCCTGGCCTGGCCCTGGCCTGGCCCTGGCCTGGCCTGGCCTGGCCTGGCCTGGCCTGGCCCTGGCCTGGCCTGGCCTGGCCTGGCCCTGGCCCTGGCCTGGCCCTGGCCTGGCCTGGCCTGGCCCTGGCCTGGCCCTGGCCCTGGCCTGGCCCTGGCCTGGCCCTGGCCTGGCCTGGCCCTGGCCCTGGCCTGGCCCTGGCCTGGCCTGGCCTGGCCTGGCCTGGCCTCGGCCTGGCCTGGCCATGGCCTGGCCTGGCCTGGCCCTGGCCCTGGCCTGGCCCCTGGCCTGGCCCTGGCCTGGCCCTGGCCTGGCCTGGCCTGGCCTGGCCTGGCCTGGCCCTGGCCCTGGCCTGGCCTGGCCTGGCCTGGCCCTGGCCTGGCCTGGCCCTGGCCTGGCCTGGCCTGGCCTGGCCTGGCCTGGCCCTGGCCCTGGCCTGGCCCTGGCCTGGCCCTGGCCTGGCCTGGCCTGGCCTGGCCTGGCCTGGCCTGGCCTGGCCCCTGGCCTGGCCTGGCCTGGCCTGGCCCTGGCCTAGCCTGCTGCCTGGCCTGGCCCTGGCCCTAGCCTGGCCCTGGCCTGGCCTGGCCTGGCCCTGGCCTGGCCTGGCCTGGCCTGGCCTGGCCTGGCCTGGCCTGGCCTGGCCCTGGCCTGGCCTGGCCCTGGCCTGGCCTGGCCTGGCCTGGCCTGGCCCTGGCCTGGCCTGGCCCTGGCCTGGCCTGGCCCTGGCCTGGCCCTAGCCTGGCCTGGCCTGGCCTGGCCTGGCCTGGCCTGGCCTGGCCTGGCCTGGCCTGGCCTGGCCCTGGCCTGGCCTGGCCCTGGCCCTGGCCTGGCCTGGCCTGGCCTGGCCTGGCCTGGCCCTGGCCCTGGCCTGGCCTGGCCTGGCCCTGGCCTGGCCTGGCCTGGCCTGGCCTGGCCTGGCCCTGGCCCTGGCCTGGCCTGGCCTGGCCTGGCCCTGGCCTGGCCCTGGCCTGGCCTGGCCTGGCCTGGCCTGGCCTGGCCTGGCCCTGGCCTAGCCTGGCCCTGGCCTGGCCTGGCCTGGCCCTGGCCTGGCCTGGCCTGGCCTGGCCTGGCCTGGCCTGGCCTGGCCTGGCCTGGCCTGGCCTGGCCTGGCCCTGGCCCTGGCCTGGCCTGGCCCTGGCCTGGCCTGGCCTGGCCTGGCCTGGCCTGGCCTGGCCTGGCCTGGCCCTGGCCTGGCCTGGCCTGGCCTGGCCCTGGCCTGGCCTGGCCCTGGCCTGGCCCTGGCCTGGCCTGGCCTGGCCTGGCCTGGCCTGGCCCTGGCCCTGGCCTGGCCTGGCCTGGCCTGGCCTGGCCCTGGCCTGGCCTGGCCTGGCCTGGCCTGGCCCTGGCCTGGCCCTGGCCTGGCCCTGGCCTGGCCCTGGCCTGGCCCTGGCCTGGCCCTGGCCTGGCCTGGCCTGGCCTGGCCTGGCCTGGCCTGGCCTGGCCTGGCCTGGCCCTGGCCTGGCCTGGCCTGGCCCTGGCCTGGCCTGGCCTGGCCTGGCCTGGCCTGGCCCTGGCCCTGGCCTGGCCTGGCCTGGCCTGGCCCTGGCCTGGCCTGGCCTGGCCTGGCCCTGGCCTGGCCTGGCCTGGCCTGGCCCTGGCCTGGCCTGGCCTGGCCTGGCCCTGGCCTGGCCTGGCCTGGCCTGGCCTGGCCTGGCCTGGCCTGGCCTGGCCTGGCCTGGCCCTGGCCTGGCCTGGCCTGGCCTGGCCTGGCCTGGCCCTGGCCTGGCCCTGGCCTGGCCTGGCCTGGCCTGGCCCTGGCCTGGCCTGGCCTGGCCTGGCCTGGCCTGGCCTGGCCTGGCCTGGCCCTGGCCTGGCCTGGCCTGGCCTGGCCTGGCCTGGCCTGGCCTGGCCTGGCCCTGGCCCTGGCCTGGCCTGGCCTGGCCCTGGCCCTGGCCTGGCCTGGCCTGGCCCTGGCCTGGCCTGGCCTGGCCTGGCCTGGCCTGGCCTGGCCCTGGCCTGGCCCTGGCCTGGCCTGGCCTGGCCTGGCCTGGCCTGGCCCTGGCCCTGGCCTGGCCTGGCCTGGCCTGGCCTGGCCTGGCCTGGCCTGGCCTGGCCTGGCCTGGCCTGGCCCTGGCCTGGCCTGGCCTGGCCCTGGCCTGGCCTGGCCTGGCCTGGCCTGGCCTGGCCTGGCCTGGCCTGGCCTGGCCCTGGCCTGGCCTGGCCTGGCCTGGCCTGGCCTGGCCCTGGCCTGGCCTGGCCTGGCCTGGCCTGGCCTGGCCTGGCCTGGCCTGGCCCTGGCCTGGCCTGGCCTGGCCTGGCCTGGCCTGGCCTGGCCTGGCCCTGGCCTGGCCTGGCCTGGCCTGGCCTGGCCTGGCCTGGCCTGGCCTGGCCTGGCCTGGCCTGGCCTGGCCTGGCCTGGCCTGGCCCTGGCCTGGCCCTGGCCTGGCCTGGCCTGGCCTGGCCTGGCCTGGCCCTGGCCTGGCCTGGCCCTGGCCTGGCCTGGCCCTGGCCTGGCCTGGCCTGGCCTGGCCTGGCCCTGGCCTGGCCTGGCCTGGCCTGGCCCTGGCCTGGCCTGGCCTGGCCTGGCCTGGCCTGGCCTGGCCTGGCCCTGGCCTGGCCTGGCCTGGCCTGGCCCTGGCCCTGGCCTGGCCTGGCCTGGCCTGGCCTGGCCCTGGCCTGGCCCTGGCCTGGCCTGGCCCTGGCCTGGCCTGGCCTGGCCTGGCCCTGGCCCTGGCCTGGCCTGGCCCTGGCCTGGCCTGGCCTGGCCTGGCCTGGCCTGGCCTGGCCTGGCCCTGGCCTGGCCTGGCCCTGGCCTGGCCTGGCCTGGCCTGGCCTGGCCTGGCCTGGCCTGGCCTGGCCTGGCCTGGCCCTGGCCTGGCCTGGCCTGGCCCTGGCCTGGCCTGGCCCTGGCCTGGCCTGGCCCTGGCCCTGGCCTGGCCTGGCCTGGCCTGGCCTGGCCCTGGCCTGGCCCTGGCCTGGCCCTGGCCTGGCCTGGCCTGGCCCTGGCCTGGCCTGGCCTGGCCTGGCCTGGCCTGGCCTGGCCTGGCCTGGCCCTGGCCTGGCCTGGCCTGGCCTGGCCTGGCCTGGCCTGGCCCTGGCCTGGCCTGGCCTGGCCCTGGCCTGGCCTGGCCTGGCCTGGCCCTGGCCTGGCCTGGCCTGGCCCTGGCCTGGCCTGGCCCTGGCCTGGCCTGGCCTGGCCTGGCCCTGGCCTGGCCTGGCCTGGCCTGGCCCTGGCCTGGCCTGGCCTGGCCTGGCCTGGCCTGGCCTGGCCCTGGCCTGGCCTGGCCTGGCCTGGCCTGGCCTGGCCCTGGCCTGGCCTGGCCTGGCCTGGCCCTGGCCTGGCCTGGCCTGGCCTGGCCCTGGCCTGGCCTGGCCTGGCCCTGGCCTGGCCCTGGCCCTGGCCTGGCCCTGGCCTGGCCCTGGCCCTGGCCTGGCCTGGCCTGGCCTGGCCTGGCCTGGCCCTGGCCTGGCCCTGGCCTGGCCTGGCCTGGCCCTGGCCCTGGCCTGGCCTGGCCTGGCCCTGGCCTGGCCTGGCCTGGCCTGGCCCTGGCCTGGCCCTGGCCTGGCCTGGCCTGGCCTGGCCTGGCCCTGGCCTGGCCTGGCCTGGCCTGGCCCTGGCCTGGCCTGGCCTGGCCCTGGCCTGGCCTGGCCTGGCCTGGCCTGGCCTGGCCTGGCCTGGCCTGGCCTGGCCTGGCCCTGGCCTGGCCTGGCCTGGCCTGGCCTGGCCTGGCCTGGCCCTGGCCTGGCCTGGCCTGGCCCTGGCCTGGCCTGGCCCTGGCCTGGCCTGGCCTGGCCCTGGCCTGGCCTGGCCTGGCCTGGCCTGGCCCTGGCCTGGCCTGGCCTGGCCTGGCCCTGGCCTGGCCTGGCCTGGCCTGGCCCTGGCCTGGCCTGGCCTGGCCTGGCCTGGCCTGGCCTGGCCTGGCCTGGCCCTGGCCTGGCCCTGGCCTGGCCTGGCCTGGCCTGGCCTGGCCTGGCCCTGGCCTGGCCTGGCCTGGCCTGGCCTGGCCTGGCCTGGCCTGGCCTGGCCCTGGCCTGGCCTGGCCTGGCCTGGCCTGGCCTGGCCTGGCCTGGCCTGGCCTGGCCCTGGCCTGGCCTGGCCCTGGCCTGGCCTGGCCTGGCCTGGCCTGGCCTGGCCTGGCCTGGCCTGGCCTGGCCTGGCCTAGCCTGGCCCTGGCCTGGCCTGGCCTGGCCTGGCCCTGGCCTGGCCTGGCCTGGCCTGGCCCTGGCCTGGCCTGGCCTGGCCCTGGCCTGAGCCTGGCCTGGCCTGGCCTGGCCCTGGCCTGGCCTGGCCTGGCCTGGCCTGGCCCTGGCCCTGGCCTGGCCTGGCCTGGCCCTGGCCTGGCCTGGCCCTGGCCTGGCCCTGGCCTGGCCTGGCCCTGGCCCTGGCCTGGCCTGGCCCTGGCCTGGCCTGGCCTAGCCTGGCCCTGGCCTGGCCCTGGCCTGGCCTGGCCTGGCCTGGCCTGGCCTGGCCTGGCCTGGCCCTGGCCTGGCCTGGCCTGGCCCTGGCCTGGCCTGGCCTGGCCCTGGCCTGGCCTGGCCTGGCCCTGGCCTGGCCCTGGCCCTGGCCTGGCCTGGCCTGGCCTGGCCTAGCCTGGCCTGGCCTGGCCTGGCCTGGCCTGGCCCTGGCCTGGCCTGGCCTGGCCTGGCCTGGCCTGGCCTGGCCCTGGCCTGGCCTAGCCTGGCCTGGCCTGGCCTGGCCTGGCCCTGGCCCTGGCCTAGCCTGGCCTGGCCTGGCCTGGCCTGGCCCTGGCCTGGCCTGGCCTGGCCTGGCCTGGCCTGGCCTGGCCTGGCCTGGCCATAGCCTGGCCTGGCCTGGCCTGGCCTAGCCCTGGCCTGGCCCTGGCCTGGCCTGGCCTGGCCTAGCCTGGCCTGGCCTGGCCTGGCCCTGGCCTAGCCTGGCCTGGCCTGGCCTGGCCTGGCCTGGCCCTGGCCTGGCCTGGCCTAGCCTGGCCTGGCCTGGCCTGGCCTGGCCCTGGCCCTGGCCCTGGCCGAATCTAAGTGTTAACCCTAGCCATAGCCTCAAGGCCATCTGGCCATGGCCATGGCCTGGCAGGACTGCCCTAGACTAGGCATGGACCTGAAGTCTAGCTCTAGCCTTAGCCTAAGCCTGGCCATCTGGGCGGCACTAGGCCTAGACAGGCCTGTCTCTAGAACAAGCCTGGCCTAGAGAAACCTAGAACTGGCCTAATGGCCTAGCCTAGCCTGAGCAGACTGGCCTGGCACTGTCCCTAACAGCCTAACCCTAACGTAGGCAAAATCTAAAGAGCTTAACCTAATAGCCAAAGTCTCCAGGCCATGTGCGGGGTACAAATAGGCCTAGACAGGAATTTCTCTTTAGAACAAGGAAGGGCGATAGAGGAAATCTAAAAGTCTTAACCTAATAAACTATAGCAGTCTGAGGAGACTGTTATGGGAGCCATTGTCCCTAACAACCCAACCCTAATGTAGGAAAAATCTAAAGAGTTAACCTAATAGCCAAAAGTCTCCAGGCCATGTGGGGGTACAAATAGGCCTAGACAGGAATTTCTCTTTAGAACAAGGAAGGGCGATAGAAGAAATCTAAAAGTTTTAACCTAATAATCTATAGCAGTCTGGGGAGACTGTTGGGAGGCCATTGTCCTAAAACCCTAACCCTAATGTAGGAAGAATCTAAAGAGTGAACCTAATAGCCAAAAGTCTCCAGGCCATGTGGGGGTACAAATAGCGCAGACAGGAATTTCTCTTTAGAACAAGGAAGGGCGATAGAAGAAATCTAAAAATGTTAACAGTCTGAGGAGACTGTTATGGGAGCCATTGTCCCAACAACCCAACCCTAATGTAGGAAAAATCTAAAGAGTCAACCTAATAGCCAAAAGTCTCCAGGCCATGTGGGGGGTACAAATAGAGCAGACAGGAATTTCTCTTTAGAACAAGGAAGGACGATAGAGGAAATCTAAAAGTTTTAACCTAATAAACTATAGCAGTCTGAGGAGACTGTTATGGGGAGCCATTGTCCCTAACAACCCAACCCTAATGTAGGAAAAATCTAAAGAGTTAACCTAATAGCCAAAAGTCTCCAGGCCATGTGGGGGTACAAACAGAGCAGACAGGAATTTCTCTTTAGAACAAGGAAGGGCGATAGAAGGAATCTAAAAAGTTTTACAAATAGGCATAGGACTGGAACTTGTTTGGAACAAAAATCAAAATAGCGGAGATTCTTGAATCAAGATTTTCCTAAAACCCTAGTGGCCGAAAGTCTCAAGGCCATGTGGGGGGCACAAACAGGCCTAGGTAGGGGATTCCCCTTTTTTGTAATTTAGGCAAGGTCGATCGGTCCACCAGAAACATCGCCTGGCCAGTGCTTTTCTGCGAGTCCCCTAAGTAAACTATAGCAGTCTGGGGGACTGTTATGGGGGGCCGTTGTCCCTAACAACCTAACCTGCCAGTTGCCATCGGACCTAGGGGACCGACATCTAGTCACAGAGCCTATATCAGGGGTAGTATTCTTTATTAAATCAAGCCCGGGGGTTGGGTGGGTGAGAGAGGAGGCCAAATTTGGGCCTCTGGAGGGTGGCCGGCGCATTTCGCAGCCCCCTCCCTCAGCTCTCTCATCTCGCCTAGTTTTAGTAGAAATGGCTATTAAAATATGTAAAACAAGTAGATTAAGTATGGATGAAAAGAAGCAATACTGTCGTATTTTTCTCTCTGAAAAAGGATGTAGTACAAATAGGAGCAGACAGGAATTTCTCTTTAGAACAAGGAAGGACGATAGAAGAAATCTAAAAGTTTTAACCTAATAATCTATAGCAGTCTGGGGAGACTATTAGGGGGCCATTGTCCCTAACAACCCTAATCCTAATGTAGGAAGAATCTAAAGAGTGAACCTAATAGCCAAAAGTCTCAAGGCCATGTGGGGGGTACAAATAGAGCAGACAGGAATTTCTCTCTTTAGAACAAGGAAGAGCGATTAGAAGAAATCTAAAAAGTTTTAACCTAATAAACTATAGCAGTCTGGGGAGACTGTTATGGGGAGCCATTGTCCCTAACAACCCAACCCTAACCCTAATGTAGGAAGAATCTAAAGAGTTAACCTAATAGCCAAAAGTCTCAAGGCCATCTGGGGGTACAAACAGGCCTAGGTAGGGGATTCCCCCTTTTTTGTAATTTAGGCAAAGGTCGATCGGTCCACCAGAAACATCGCCTGGCCAGTGCTTTTCTGCGAGTCCCCTAAGTAAACTGTAGCAGTCTGGGGGACTGTTATGGGAGGCCATTGTCCCTAACAACCCAACCCTAACCCTAATGTAGGAAGAATCTAAAGTGTTAACCCAATAGCCGAAAGTCTCAAGGCCATCTGGGGGATACAAATAGGCACAGACAGGAATTTCTTTAGAATAGGGATGGGCGGTAGAAGAAATCTAAAAAGTTTTAACCTAATAGCCAAAAGTCAGCCAGGCCATCTGGGGGGTACAAATAGGCATAGGACTGGAACTTGTTTGAAACAAAAAGCAGAATAAAGGATGTTCTTGAATTAAGATTTTCTTAAAAAACCCTAGTGGCCGAAAATCTCAAGGCCAGGTGGGGGTAAAAATGGGTCTAGGGAGGGGAGGGGTTTCCTTTTTAAATTAGCTTCGGTAGATATGGACTAAGGGTTTGACTAATGTTTCTTTTATGCCCAGGGAGGAGGGAGTAGTTTGTTCTTTTTGGGGGATTTCAATATTAGATGATGGGATGGGATAATTTGCAGCTGTCCCACCTAATTCCTATCAGAGGGGTCTGGTGGTGGATTGGGTGGGAGAGCGTGGAGGCCAAGTCTGGCACCGGGGGTTTCCAGCGCAGTCTCGCAGTACCCCTTAGCTCATCCCTTCCCATTTCACTGCCTTTTGGTCTTGACTGGTAAAGGAATTCCTAAGTGTTTTAAGTAAATGTAAGGTTAACTATATGAATAGGGAAAAGTCCCAAAAGCAAATGGGGATCACCTTATGGTGTAACTCACGTGTGAACGGACACATTATAAGACACACCTAACCCTAACCACTTAACCCTGAAAAATAGCCCTGCACTAACCCTAACCACTTAATCCTGCCCCCATACCTAAACCTAACCATTTAGCCCTGCCCTCCTACCTAACCCTGCCCCTAACCCTAAAAACTTAACCCTGCCCCCATACCTAACCCCAACCCTAAACCTAACCCTAACCACTTAACCCTGCCCCATATCTAATCCTAGTAGCGGAATCCTACCCTTCTACCTAACTCTAGCCACTATCACCTAACCCTGCCCCCACACCTAAACCCAACCATTTAGCTCTGCCCTTCTACCTAATCCTGCCCCTAACCCTAACCACTTAACTCTGCCCTCATACCTAACTCCTACCTAACCCTGTCCCCATACCTAACCCTAGCCACTTAACCCTGCCCCCATACCTAAACCTAACCATTTAGCCCTGCCCTCCTACCTAACCCTGCCCCCATACCTAACCCTAACCATTTCAGCCCGCCCTCTTTCCTAAACCCAACCATTTAGCTCTGCCCTTCTACCTAATCCTGCCCCTAACCCTAACCACTTAACTCTGCCCTCATACCTAAACTCCTACCTAACCCTGTCCCCATACCTAACCCTAGCCACTTAACCCTGCCCCCATACCTAAACCTAACCATTTAGCCCTGCCCTCCTACCTAACCCTGGGGGCAGGTAATAGGAGTCAGACCAAAAAGAAGGGGACATAATAATTTTTCCCCTTCTTTATAGTCCTTGAGTAGGGATAGGGAGATGATGTGGAGGCAGTTGAGTATTGGGAATATTCTCCACATTGGCGGTTAGAAGTTTTTTGGAAACTAGGATGGAGGATTGTGGGTAGCAGGTAGTCACCACGGTGGTATGACTTAGGTTCTCATAATGGATGGTTGGATGAACCGTTGGTTTAGTTAGAAGTTTCTGCAGCCTCCGGTTGTCTTGGTAAAGATGATGTCTGTTTGGCTTGTGTAAACTTTTAGGGGTTATCTCTGGTAGAAGCTTGATGCTTTGGCATCCGCCAGTCATAGCCTTCGAGATGAGATCCTTCTCAGTCTCTTCTCGGGCAGCCTGTGGATACCTTGCGGTGTTAGCGATCAGGTTGGCTGGGTTGAGAATTACGTGAGTAAACTGCCCCTTGTGTCCACTAGGACAAAGCACTTATGGGGGGCAGCTTTTTTACTGGTGAATAGCACCACCATTGCAACAGTACACTTTTGCACAACACGGCATTACACCAACCTACTTTGTTTTTTCTGGTTTCGGTGTGTAGAGGGTGGGAGGGAGATATTTTTTAGGAGGAATTTCAATGGTATATGGAGGAATGTGTTTGGGGAGCGTATATTCAGCATAGGTTGGTACTCCGGGGTCTCCCAGAAAAGTCTGTCTTGATAAATGGATGTTGTAAGAAGGGAGGTGGGGGTGGTTGTATGTAGAAATAACTTTAGACAAGGGGATAAGCCAGACCCAAAAAAACACATTGCGGTTCTGGAAGAGAGGGTAGTAATTGGACATTGTGACACACGCCTGGGACTGATCCCCTATGGCGGGCCTCCCCAGAGGAGGGTGTATAGTAAGAAGAGGCTGAAACACCTGAAGATTCTGGGGCTTGCTACTGATGAGGTGTCATTAATATTCCCCCTTTAAAAAAATACTTTCTGGGGGTAGCCTGAATGGGTTTTGGGATAATTTTTTTCCCTTGAAAAAGCCTGTTTTTTATCGCTAGGGCCATCTGGGGGGTACAAATAGGCACAGATAGGAATTTCTCTTTAGAACAAGGAAGGGCGATAGAAGAAATCTAAAGTTTTAACCTAATAAACTATAGCAGTCTGAGGAGACTGTTATGGGGGCCATTGTCCCTAACAACCCAACCCTAATGTAGGAAAAATCTAAAGAGTTAACCTAATAGCCAAAAGTCTCCAGGCCATGTGGGGGGTACAAATAGGCGCAGACAGGAATTTCTCTTTAGAACAAGGAAGGACGATAGAAGAAATCTAAAGTTTTAACCTAATAAACTATAGCAGTCTGAGGAGACTGTTATGGGGAGCCATTGTCCCTAACAACCCAACCCTAATGTAGGAAAAATCTAAAGAGTTAACCTAATAGCCAAAAGTCTCCAGGCCATGTGGGGGGTACAAATAGGCGCAGACAGGAATTTCTCTTTAGAACAAGGAAGGACGATAGAAGAAATCTAAAAATGTTAACCTAATAAACTATAACAGTCTGAGACTGTTATGGGGAGCCATTGTCCCAACAACCCAACCCTAATGTAGGAAAAATCTAAAGAGTTAACCTAATAGCCAAAAGTCTCCAGGCCATGTGGGGGGTACAAATAGGCGCAGACAGGAATTTCTCTTTAGAACAAGGAAGGACGATAGAAGAAATCTAAAGTTTTAACCTAATAAACTATAGCAGTCTGAGGAGACTGTTATGGGGGCCATTGTCCCTAACAACCCAACCCTAATGTAGGAAAAATCTAAAGAGTTAACCTAATAGCCAAAAGTCTCCAGGCCATGTGGGGGTACAAATAGGCGCAGACAGGAATTTCTCTTTAGAACAAGGAAGGACGATAGAAGAAATCTAAAAGTGTTAACCTAATAAACTATAGCAGTCTGAGGAGACTGTTATGGGGAGCCATTGTCCCTAACAACCCAACCCTAATGTAGGAAAAATCTAAAGAGTTAACCTAATAGCCAAAAGTCTCCAGGCCATGTGGGGGGTACAAATAGGCGCAGACAGGAATTTCTCTTTAGAACAAGGAAGGACGATAGAAGAAATCTAAAAATGTTAACAGTCTGAGGAGACTGTTATGGGGAGCCATTGTCCCAACAACCCAACCCTAATGTAGGAAAAATCTAAAGAGTCAACCTAATAGCCAAAAGTCTCCAGGCCATGTGGGGGGTACAAATAGGCGCAGACAGGAATTTCTCTTTAGAACAAGGAAGGACGATAGAGGAAATCTAAAAGTTTTAACCTAATAAACTATAGCAGTCTGAGGAGACTGTTATGGGGGGCCATTGTCCCTAACAACCCAACCCTAATGTAGGAAAAATCTAAAGAGTTAACCTAATAGCCAAAAGTCTCCAGGCCATGTGGGGGTACAAACAGGCGCAGACAGGAATTTCTCTTTAGAACAAGGAAGGACGATAGAAGGAATCTAAAAAGTTTTACAAATAGGCATAGGACTGGAACTTGTTTGGAACAAAAATCAAAATAACGGAGATTCTTGAATCAAGATTTTCCTAAAACCCTAGTGGCCGAAAGTCTCAAGGCCATGTGGGGGGCACAAACAGGCCTAGGTAGGGGATTCCCCCTTTTTTGTAATTTAGGCAAAGGTCGATCGGTCCACCAGAAACATGCGCCGGCCAGTGCTTTTCTGCGAGTCCCCTAAGTAAACTATAGCAGTCTGGGGGGACTGTTATGGGGGGGGCCGTTGTCCCTAACAACCTAACCCTAACCCTAACCCTAACCCTAACCCTAACCCTAACCCTAACAATCCAGCCAATCAGATTCGATATGCAAATGAGGGTGGACATAATGAGGGTGGAAGTCGTTTTTACCTCTATACCTAACCCTAACCCAACCCTAACCCTAACCCTAACCTGCCCCTAACCCTAACCACTTAACTCTGCCCTCATACCTAAACTCCTACCTAACCCTGTCCCCATACCTAACCCTAGCCACTTACCCCTGCCCCCATACCTAAACCTAACCATTTAGCCCTGCCCTCCTACCTAACCCTGCCCCCATACCTAACCCTAACCATTTCAGCCCGCCCTCTTTCCTAAACCCACACCTAAACCTGCCCCTAACCCTAACCACTTAACCCTGCCCCCTACCTAACCCTAACCACTTAGCCCTGCCCCCACACCTAACCCCGCCCCCATACCTAAACCTAACCATTTAGCCCTGCACTCCTACCTAACCAGGTGGGGACAGATAATAGGGGTCAGACCAAAAAAGAAGGGAACATAATAATTTTTTCCCCTTCTTTATAGTCCTTGAGTAGGGATAGGGAGATGACGTGGAGGCAGTTGAGTATTGGGAATATTCTCCACATTGATGGTTAGAAGTTTTTTTGGAAACTAGGATGGAGGATTGTGGGTAGCAGGTAGTCACCACGGTGGTATGACTTAGGTTCTCATAATGGATGGTTGGATGAACCGTTGGTTTAGTTAGAAGTTTCTGCAGCCTCCGGTTGTCTTGGTAAAGATGATGTCTGTTTGGCTTGTGTAAACTTTTAGGGGTTATCTCTGGTAGAAGCTTGATGCTTTGGCATCCGCCAGTCATAGCCTTCGAGATGAGATCCTTCTCAGTCTCTTCTCGGGCAGCCTGTGGATACCTTGCGGTGTTAGCGATCAGGTTGGCTGGGTTGAGAATCACGTGAGTAAACTGCCCCCTTGTGTCCACTAGGACAAAGCACTTATGGGGGCAGCTTTTTTACTGGTGAATAGCACCACCATTGCAACAGTACACTTTTGCACAACACGGCATTACACCAACCTACTTTGTTTTTTCTGGTTTCTGGGTGTGTAGAGGGTGGGAGGGGAGATATTTTTTTAGGAGGAATTTCAATGGTATATGGAGGAATGTGTTTGGGGAGCATATATTCAGCATAGGTTGGTACTCTGGGGTCTCCCAGAAAAGTCTGTCTTGATAAATGGATGTTGTAAGAAGGGAGGTGGGGGGTTGTATGTAGAAATAACTTAAGACAAGGGGATAAGCCAGACCCAAAAAAAACACATTGCGGTTCTGGAAGAGAGGGGTAGTAATTGGACATTGTGACACACGCCTGGGACTGATCCCCTATGGCGGGCCTCCCCAGAGGAGGGTGTATAGTAAGAAGAGGCTGAAACACCTGAAGATTCTGGGGCTTGCTACTGATGAGTTGTCATTAATATTCCCCCTTTAAAAAAATACTTTCTGGGGGGTAGCCTGAATGGGTTTTGGGATGATTTTTTTATCCTTGAAAAAGCCTGTTTTTATCGCTAGGGCCATCTGGGGGGTACAAATAGGCACAGACAGGAATTTCTTTTTAGAACAAGGAAGGACGATAAAAGAAATCTAAAAGTTTTAACCTAATAAACTATAGCAGTCTGAGGAGACTGTTATGGGGGGGCCATTGTCCCTAACAACCCAACCCTAATGTAGGAAAAATCTAAAGAGTTAACCTAATAGCCAAAAGTCTCCAGGCCATGTGGGGGGTACAAATAGGCGCAGACAGGAATTTTTCTTTAGAACAAGGAAGGACGATAGAAGAAATCTAAAGTTTTAACCTAATAAACTATAGCAGTCTGAGGAGACTGTTATGGGGAGCCATTGTCCCTAACAACCCAACCCTAATGTAGGAAAAATCTAAAGAGTTAACCTAATAGCCAAAAGTCTCCAGGCCATGTGGGGGGTACAAATAGGCGCAGACAGGAATTTCTCTTTAGAACAAGGAAGGACGATAGAGTTTTAACCTAATAAACTATAGCAGTCTGAGGAGACTGTTATGGGGGGCCATTGTCCCTAACAACCCAACCCTAATGTAGGAAAAATCTAAAGAGTTAACCTAATAGCCAAAAGTCTCCAGGCCATGTGGGGGGTACAAATAGGCGCAGACAGGAATTTCTCTTTAGAACAAGGAAGGACGATAGAAGAAATCTAAAAGTTTTAACCTAATAGCCAAAAGTCTCAAGGCCATCTGGGGGGTACAAATAGGCATAGGACTGGAACTTGTTTGGAACAAAAAGTAAAATAAAGGATGTTCTTGAATCAAGATTTTTCAAAAAAACCCTAGTGGCCGAAAGTCTCAAGGCCATGTGGGGGGCACAAACAGGCCTGGTTAGGGATTCCCCCTTTTTTTTTGTAATTTAGGCAAAGGTCGATCGGTCCACCAGAAACATGCGCCGGCCAGTGCTTTTCTGCGAGTCCCCTAAGTAAACTATAGCAGTCTGGGGGGACTGTTATGGGGGGGCCGTTGTCCCTAACAACCTAACCCTAACCCTAACCCTAAGTCTCAAGGCCATGTGGGGGGTACAAATAGGCGCAGACAGGAATTTCTCTTTAGAACAAGGAAGGACGATAGAAGAAATCTAAAGTTTTAACCTAATAAACTATAGCAGTCTGAGGAGACTGTTATGGGGGGGCCATTGTCCCAAACAACCCAACCCTAATGTAGGAAAAATCGAAAGCGTTAACCTAATAGCCAAAAGTCTCCAGGCCATGTGGGGGGTACAAATAGGCGCAGACAGGAATTTCTCTTTAGAACAAGGAAGGACGATAGAGGAAATCTAAAAGTTTTAACCTAATAAACTATAGCAGTCTGAGGAGACTGTTATGGGGGGGCCATTGTCCCTAACAACCCAACCCTAATGTAGGAAAAATCTAAAGAGTTAACCTAATAGCCAAAAGTCTCCAGGCCATGTGGGGGGTACAAATAGGCGCAGACAGGAATTTCTCTTTAGAACAAGGACGATAGAAGAAATCTAAAAGTTTTAACCTAATAATCTATAGCAGTCTGGGGAGACTGTTGGGGGGGCCATTGTCCCTAAAAACCCTAACCCTAATGTAGGAAGAATCTAAAGAGTGAACCTAATAGCCAAAAGTCTCAAGGCCATGTGGGGGGTACAAATAGGCGCAGACAGGAATTTCTCTTTAGAACAAGGAAGGACGATAGAAGGAATCTAAAAAGTTTTACAAATAGGCATAGGACTGGAACTTGTTTGGAACAAAAAGCAAAATAAAGGAGATTCTTGAATCAAGATTTTCCTAAAACCCTAGTGGCCGAAAGTCTCAAGGCCATGTGGGGGGCACAAACAGGCCTAGGTAGGGGATTCCCCCTTTTTTGTAATTTAGGCAAAGGTCGATCGGTCCACCAGAAACATGCGCCGGCCAGTGCTTTTCTGCGAGTCCCCTAAGTAAACTATAGCAGTCTGGGGGGACTGTTATGGGGGGGGCCATTGTCCCTAACAACCTAACCCTAACCCTAACCCTAACCCTACCTAACCCCAACCACTTAGCCCTGCCCTCCTACCTAACCCCGCCCCTAACCCTAACCACTTAACCCTGCCCCTATACCTAAAACCTAACCATTTAGCCCTGTCCTCCTACCTAACCCTGCCCCTACCCCTAAAAACTTAACCTTGCCCCCATACCTAACCCAAACCCCCCCTAACCCCTACCCTAAACCTAACCCTAACCACTTAACCCTGCCCCATACCTAATCCTAGTAACTGAATCCTACCCTTCTACCAAACTCTAGCCACTATAACCCGGCCCTCGCACCTAACCCTAACCATTTAACCCTGCCCCCACAACTAACCTAACAACTTAACCTTGCCCCTAACCATTTAACTCTGCCCTCATACCTAAACTCCTACCCAACCCTATCTAACCCTAGCCACTTAACCCTGTCCCCAACCGAAACCTAACCACCTAAAAACCTCCACACCTATCCCTGCCCCTAAACCCTAACCACTTAACCCTACCTAACCCTAACCATTGTTAGCCCTGCCCTCCTAAACCTGCCCCTAACCCTAACTACTTAGCCCTGCCCCCACACCTAACCCTGCCCCCTACCTAACCCCAACCACTTAGCCCTGCCCTTCTACCTAACCCCGCCCCTAACTCTAACCACTTAACCCTGCACGCCCCTAACCACTAAACCCTGCCCCCGTACCTAACCCTAACCACTTAAAAGCCCCCACACCTAACCCTGCCCGGTCTCTAATCTTGTTAGAGACTGACCTTTTTTCTCCCAAAAAGTTTTTTTTGGGGTGACAACCCCCTTCCCGTTTCCAGGAGGGGGCTTGGGAGGCCTTTACACAAACATCGACATCCAAGAGGGAATTCAGGCCATTAAAAATATTTTTCAAAAAAACCCAGACACCTCCAGGCCCGACAAAGAACTCATCCAATTATTAGACATCAATTTAAATAGAAACGATTTTGAGTTCAATGGGGAATTTTTCCTGCAAGTTAAAGGCACGGCGATGGGCAAGAAGTTTGCCCCGGCCTACGCTAACATATTTATGGCAGAATGGGAGGCTTCGGCCTTATCCCGATGCCAAAAACAGCCCCTTCACTATTTTAGGTACCTAGATGATATCTGGGGAGTATGACACACTTACTCAGGCCTCGTCAAGTCGCAACTCCTGAGGTTCCGTCGCATATGCACCCAGGAACGGGACTTCAGAGAAGCGACACGAATCCTCTTCAAAGTGCTCCGGCCCAGAGGATATAACAGGTCCTTCTTGAGAAAGGTTTTTAAATCATACTTGACAAGCAGGGCCCAGGCGGAGGGGACCGGCGTCCCCTTTGTCCTGACTTACTCCTCGGCCGCTCTGAAACTGACCAAAGAGGTAAAGTCCAACTTCCAGAACATATTGGGACAGACACAAATATTGAAGAACCACAGAGTTATAGCAGCATTTAGAAAAAACAAAAGTTTACAAGACTATCTAATTAGAGCCAAACTCCATCCTCTTCACAACACTGAAACCAAAACATCAGGGACAATATTTGGAACAAAAAGGATTCAGTACAAAACAAGTTTACAAAAGAGGTTTTCAGTACTCACCAATCAGGAACGGTACACTGTAAAAACTGCATTTACCTCATCACCTGCAAACAATGTGGAGCTCAATATGTGGGAGAGACGGGCAACACCATTCTGGTCAGAATGACACAACATAAATACAACATTCTGAGAGGAAGAGAAAATAACACTTACCTGGTCCAACATTTCCTTAAACACGGATGGGAATCCTTCCGGGTCACGGTCCTACAGGCCAACCCGCAGTGGTCCGTGCCCCAGAGAAAAAGAGCAGAGAGAATTTGGATCAATAAATTAGGCACTATATATCCCCAAGGCCTGAATGAGAAGTGAATCCAGTCGAGGGAGCGACATTGATGGCCTGTGCACACTGGTTAGCGCCTACCCTCCTTAACTAACACTTCCTAACCCCTTAACCTAACCCCTAAACCTAACCCCTAAACCTAACCCCTTAACCTAACCCCTTAACCTAACCCCTTAACTCTAACCCCTTAACCTAACCCCTAAACTTAACCCCTAAACTTAACCCCTAAACTTAACCCCTAAACCTAACCCCTTAACCTAACCCCTAAACCTAACCCTTAACCGCTAACCCTTACCCTAAACCTAACCCTTAACCGCTAACCCTTACCCTAAACCTAACCCTAACAGCCAGAAACATGCTCCAGCACTGGCTTCAACATTTAAAATAAATATCCCCACAAGCCTGTATGCACAGGAGGGGCATCGAAATGTTGTAGGTACACTGTAAAAACTGCATTTACCTCATCACCTGCAGGCAATGTGGAGCTCAATGTGTGGGAGAGACGGGCAACACCATTCTGGTCGGAATGACACAACATAAATACGGCATTCTGAGAGGAAGAGAAAATAACACTTACCTGGTCCAACATTTCCTTAAACACGGATGGGAATCCTTCCGGGTCACGGTCCTACAGGCCAACCCGCAGTGGTCCGTGCCCCAGAGAAAAAGAGCAGAGAGAATGTGGATCAATAAATTAGGCACTATATATCCCCAAGGCCTGAATGAGAAGTGAATCCAGTCGAGGGAGCGACATTGATGGCCTGTGCACACTGGTTAGCGCCTACCCTCCTTAACTAACACTTCCTAACCCCTTAACCTAACCCCTAAACTTAACCCCTTAACCTAACCCCTAAACTTAACCCCTAAACCTAACCCCTTAACCTAACCCCTTAACTCAACCCCTTAACCTAACCCCTAAACTTAACCCCTTAACCTATCCCCTAAACTTAACCCCTAAACCTAACCCCTAAACCTAACCCCTTAACCCAACCCCTAAACTCAACCCCTCAACCTAACCCCTTAACCTAACCCCTAAACCTAACCCTTAACCGCTAACCCTTACCCTAAACCTTACCCTTAACCTAACCCCTAAACCTAACCCTTAACCGCTAACCCTTACCCTAAACCTTACCCTAAACCTAACCACTTAACCCTGTCTCTAAACCTAACCCCACACCTAACCCTGCCCCTAACAACTTAACCCTGTCCGTAAGCATAACCCCACATCTAACCCCACCCCTAAACACTTAACCCTGTCCCTAAACCTAACCCCACACCTAACCCCACACCTAACAACTTAACCCTGTCCGTAAGCATAACCCCACACCTAACCCCACCCCTAACCCGAGACAGATAGATAGATAGACAGACAGACACAGACACACTGACAGACAGAGAATCAGACAGACAGATACACACTGACAGACAGAGAAACAGACAGACAGATAGATAGACAAAGAGACAGACAGAGAATAGATAGATAGATAGAGACATACAGACAGACAGACACACAGACAGACTGACAGACAGACAGACAGATAGATAGAAAGAAAAGACAGACATATAGACAGACAGAGAGACAGACAGATAGATAGACAGATATACCATACAGACAGACAGACAGACAGACAGTCAGACAGAGAGACAAAAAGAGAGATAGATAGATGTAAGACCTAGATAGATAGATAGATACACAGAAAACAGACAGACAGACAGATAGATAGACAGACAAAGAGACAGACAGAGAATAGATAGATAGACAGACAAAGAGACAGACAGAGAATAGATAGACAGAGAGTGGAGAGAGACAAAAAGTGGTGTAACATGTGCTCTCTTAGGTTCATTAAAGACCAGACGTGCTGCTGCATTCTGGATCATTTGGAGAGATCTAATAGCACATGCAGGAAGGCCTGCAATGAGAGCGTTACAGTAGTCCAGTCTAGTAATGACAAGGGACTGAACGAGCAGTTGTGTGGCATGTACAGAGAGGAAGGGTCATATCTTCCTGATATTGTAGAGTGTAAATCTACATGATCTTGCAGTCTTTGAAATGTGGTCAGTGAAATTTAGCTCATCATCAATGGTTACCCCTAGATTTCTGACCGTTTTGGAAGGTGAAACTGTAGTTGGACCCAGCTGCACGGTGATGTTGTGTTCAACAGCAGGGTTGGCTGGAAAGACAAGGAGTTCGGTATTGGCTGGGTTGAGTTGAAGGTGGTGTTCCTTCATCCAGGCTGAGATGTCTGCCAGACAGGTAGCGATTCGAGCGGTCACTGTGGTGTCATTGGGCTGGAAAGACAAGTAGAGTTGCGTGTCATCAGCATAGCTGACAGACAGACAGACAGACAGACAGACAGACAGATAGATAGAAAAGACAGACAGACAAAGAGACAGACAGACAAAGAGACAGACAGACAGATATTTAGGTAGATAGAAAGATAGATTTACGACTTGCAGATACAAATATATACACACATATACACATAGTGGATTTATTTTGATTAGTTATTTTTAGATTTGTTAAACTAAATGTAATTATAGATTAAGGTGTAGTTCTTTTTTACACAGCCTCTGCTTTGGCAATACTGTATCGTTTATATTCTTGCCAATAAAGACCTTCTGAATTGTATTGAATTGAATAGTGGACATATTGAGACCTGCACTGTGCAAAACTGCTAAAAAGTGGATATTTTAACAGAGAATCACAGACAGTTTCAATGCTGAACCTTTAGGGGGCGTCCACGTGTTTTTAAAACATGCAGATTTTATAAATATATATATGGCCAGTTAAATGGACAGCCTTTGCTGTCTCTCATCCATGTCTAGAAAAGCACTTCATAAATTAAATGAATTATTACTATTATTAATGTTATTATTAGTAGTATTATAGTTTTCTTGTTATTATCCTTATAAGTCCATCAATACAATTTTCTCGTGTTATTGTATAATTCCACCTGAATTATTCACTTTAACACTGTGCTTGCAAAATTTAGAATGACATTAAAAATAATTTCTGCAACAGTACATCTCAGATGTAAAAAACTCTTATCATTTGTGAGCATTTTTCCATAGACTCACATTGTATAGACTGCCGCCCAGTGGGGGGAAACAATAAAGGGCCAAGGAGTACGTTTTAGGCCGCCGTGTTGGCTACGAACAAGCGATCGTTCCCAAACTTTGCGCACGCTATCGGGGTCTTTCCACGAGAAACATATTACACTTTTGTGTGCCCTGCCCCAGGGGAACCCCTTTTATTACAGTAAAAATATGCTTAATATAGTCGGGCCTATATAAAGCCTCTGTGGAAGGAGTACGTTTTAGGCCGCCGTGTTGGCTACGAACGAGCGATCGTTCCCAAACTTTGCACACGCTATCGGGGTCTTTCCACGAGAAACATATTACACTTTTGTGTGTCCCGCCCCAGTGGAACCCGTTTTATTACAGTCCAAATATGCTTAATATAGGCGGCATGCTTAATATGGAGTGGTGGTGGTGTAGTGGACTAAAGCACATCACTGGTAATCAGAAGGTTGCTGGTTCGATCCCCACAGCCACTACCATTGTGTCCTTGAGCAAGACACTTAATCCAAGTTGCTCCGGGGGAATTGTCCCTGTAATAAGTGCACTGTAATTCGCTTTGGACCATATTTGATGTGGGCCATAGCGAAGCCCCGTATCTCCGTATCTAACCCAGTCGTTACAAATGTAAATCTTCGGGCGCTCCCTAGACGTTTACAATTCGAGAGCTCGCTGGTGGATTGTTCCCTTCAATCGATTCCTTGAGTTTTCTTCAGTTGGTTTTAAAAAAGGCTTTGAATTGTGATAACCCGTCGCAAAACCACGAAGTTACAATTTGAACTCACTGGAGCCTCACCCATTTCATGTATCGCTATTTATTGTTATTATATTGTTTTTAAAGCTCCTCTTGTCATAATAAAATTCATCATCCCTTCACTTGTCAACTCATTTCTAAAATGCAACGGTTATCCGGCTTCATCAAGTTGGACACGTTGAGAGTTGCAATGTCAAGTCACTTTTTCTGGTTGACTGTAACTATCTATATTATGTCTTTTATGGGCATAAAAAAACTAAAAATCATTGAAAAGTCAAAAAATGCTTCCATTGTTCAACCTTATATAGATTTAATTATTTATTTTTTTCTCCCTCTGGCTTTTGTTTTTTTTTATAATTGTTGTATGTGTGTTTTTAAAAAAATGTTTTGCAATTTTTGACACAATTTCATGTAAGACCTTGGCATGATTATTAATAAACTAAAATAAAATAAATAACTAATAATAAAAAAATGATCTTTAAGGAAATCTGAATTGATGGATTGTTATTGTAATCGATGACTCAGCGATTGAACCGCGAAGGGGCTTTATTGGATTTCGCAGATTTCATTTCAAAGGACAAAACGCCCCTAACAAGTGTGTCATCTCATTATCGTGGCAAGATTCGATGCGGTTTGTATTCTTAAAAGTTTTCAAGTCCTTCGGTTATTTTCTGATGCATTTATTTTTGGAACAATTTCTTTAATATTTACTGGACTCAAGTCTGCTCTGCTCACAACAAAATAATCTCCTCCTCACAAGCATGGCCCGATAAGTTTCATGAAATGATAATAATAATAAAGGATTGAGCTTATCCCACCCAACAATTCCTACAAAAACATTTCAGCGTTCTTGTGAAAAATGCGTTCATTACCACAGTCGTATTCATGCAAATCTTAAAGACGCGCATGTGACTTTTTTAAACCACTCAAAACCTACGTGCAAATGACTGTTATCCTTTTCAACACTACATTTCTAGCTCTATTTTTCTGTTCATCTCTCCTCGTCACATGAAAGCAGACGGAATTCTGAATTCGATGACACCAAGCTTGGCAAAATCGGACCGACCGTCCTAAAGATTTATCTGTGAAACAATCCAGCCAATCAGATTCGATATGCAAATGCTGGTGGACATAATGAGGGTGAAACTCGTAATTACCTCTATACCCTACAGATTTTTCAACCCCTGGAGCTAGGGGTTAGGGTCAACTAGTGATTTAACCCCAACTAACCCCAGCGGACTGATGTGGAATTATACTTTCCCACTTACAACTTTAAACCTATGGTAACTTTATTTAAAAAAGTTATTAGGGCAATATTTGATGCAGTTTATTTTCTCACAACAACAACATTTTTACAAGGGTTTTACAAGTCCTTCTGTTATTTGTTTTAATTTATTTCATTTTTGGAAACATTTCTTTTAATAAAATGAACTGGATTCAAAAAGAATACTCCTCACAAACAAGTAAAAGAAATGCAAATGGTCTTTCTATATTTACTTGGGTTCATTTCATTCATTTCTTATTTATAGTCTTACAGTAGGAATCAAATACAGTAGTCTGTTTTTGACTTTGTGGAGTAGAATATGAAGTTGCTGTAAACGACCACTAGATGGAGCCTCGATACTGTTCTACTTTACCATTCTTGTTGAAAACATCCTTTAAAAGTATCAGATGACTCTTGTAGTGCATTCAAACTCTCAAGTTCACTCTCATGTTCATAAAGTACAGCATACCAAGTATATAAATGGACTAATATAGGGGCTAATTATTTGAACAGCAGCTGGACATTTATTTCACCTGCAAACGCATGATGCTAATCAGCCAGTCCGATGGGCTTATTATCCTGATCCGAACAGTCACACCAATAAATGAGAAGGGCTAAAAAGCCAACTACTACATGCCAAAAGGCCACTCTGACAGGCTAAGCAGCCAAAGGCTAATAACAGGATACAATTTTAATTAAATATATACTAACAAAACAAATAGTACTACTGTACTACATGTTTACTAGTTTTTGTTTGTAATCGCCCTGCAATTTCTGTAAAATCTACCAGAATAGCTCCTATTTTTGACTGTAACATACCTTTTTGCCGTTCAACTTTTAGAAAATCTGC
>NW_026266702.1:0-24376 GCF_025860055.1 Xyrauchen texanus | reverse complement strand
CACACACACACACACACACACACACACACACACACACACACACACACACACACACACACACACACACTTCTACTCTTATTTTGTATTTTTATTTGTATTGCACATTCTATATTGTGTGTATTGTTTACTGTACATTGTATATTATTATTGTGTTGTGTAAATATTGTAATAAAATAATAAAAGTGATTTGGTTTGATTTGACACCATAATATGCACCCGTTACCCTCTTTAATTGTATTTAATGATTAATTTCATGAAAATAATCCACGGTATGATCATGAAAAGGTTTTTTTCTAGATAACACCGGAAGTGCTTCACTGATGACACTCCCCCTCCACACAAACACTCATATAACACACAAACACTCATATAACACACACATACTCATATAACACACACACACTCATATAACACACACATACTCATATAACACACACACACTCATATAACACACAAACACTCATATAACACACACATACTCATATAACACACACACACTCATATAACACACACACACTCATATAACACACACATACTCATATAACACACACACACTCATATAACACACACATACTCATATAACACACACACACTCATATAACACACAAACACTCATATAACACACAAACACTCATATAACACACACATACTCATATAACACACACATACTCATATAACACACACTCATATAACACACACACACTCATATAACACACACATACTCATATAACACACAAACACTCATATAACACACAAACACTCATATAACACACACATACTCATATAACACACAAACACTCATATAACACACAAACACTCATATAACACACAAACACTCATATAACACACACATACTCATATAACACACAAACACTCATATAACACACAAACACTCATATAACACACAAACACTCATATAACACACACATACTCATATAACACACACTCATATAACACACACACACTCATATAACACACACATACTCATATAACACACAAACACTCATATAACACACAAACACTCATATAACACACACATACTCATATAACACACAAACACTCATATAACACACAAACACTCATATAACACACAAACACTCATAACACACACATACTCATATAACACACAAACACTCATATAACACACAAACACTCATATAACACACAAACACTCATATAACACACAAACACTCATATAACACACACATACTCATATAACACACAAATACTCATATAACACACACATACTCATATAACACACAAACACTCATATAACACACACATACTCATATAACACACAAATACTCATATAACACACACATACTCATATAACACACAAACACTCATATAACACACACATACTCATATAACACACAAATACTCATATAACACACACATACTCATATAACACACAAATACTCATATAACACACACATACTCATATAACACACAAACACTCATATAACACACACATACTCATATAACACACTGTGGCAGCGGGGGCGTGGTCAAGCGCCCGTCCGGGAGAGAAGAGCGGTAAGGGCACTCACACCTGAGCTAAATTATGTCTAACACCTGTCTCTAATTGCAGTAGAGCGAGGAGAGCGGATTAAAAGCCAGCAGCCACAGAGCAGAGGAGAGCCCCGACCTACAGCAACCCAGTGTTTCTGTGTCGATATGTGTGTGTGTGCACATTATAAAGTGTCAATAAAAAAGGCTTACCTTGTGCCGGAGACCTGTTTCCCTGTCCTCTTTCAAGGAAGTTGTCACACTGGTGCCGAAACCCGGGAACATTAATAATGGAACAAAGTCGCCCCATAGAGTCCTCCCAGCTGGCGGAAGTCCTCCAGTCCCTCGCGACACTCCATCAGAGCCACCAACAATCCCTGCTTGAGCTCCGGCAAGACCAGGATCGTCGGTTCTTCGAAATCATGCGGGCTCAAGCAGAGGACCGACACGCCATCCGGAGCCTACTCAGCCAGGAGGCCGCTCCAGCCGCAGCCGCGACCCCGGACACCCGCGCCACGTTGCCCCCACCCGCGCTGCAGAAGATGGGGCCGGCAGATGACCCTGAGGCGTTCGTCGACCTCTTCGAGCGGACAGCAGAAATTTGGGGGTGGCCCCAAGACCAATGGGCGGCCCGTCTAGTCCCTCTTCTGTCCGGGGAAGCACAACTCGCGGCCCAACAACTGCCGGCAACAAGCCTCCTGGCCTACCACGACCTGAGGAAAGCCATCCTGCAACGGGTTGGTCGGAGCCCGGAGGAAAGTCGCCAGCTCTTCCGGGCCCTGAAGCTCGAAAAGTCCGACCGCCCGTTTGCGTTCACTCAGTGGCTCCGTGATGCCTGTCGGAGGTGGCTGCTCTCGCGGGACCGCGGCGTCGAGGAACTAATCGACCAGGTGGTACTGGAGCAGTTTGTTCAGCGTCTGCCCCGGAAGACGGCCGAGTGGGTCCAGTGCCACCGCCCGGCGTCGCTGGAGGAAGCCGTCCAACTCGCGGAGGACCACATGGCGGCGATTCCCAGGGCGGATGAGCCCTCTCTGTCTGTCTCCCCTTCCCCTGTGTCTTCCCCTGTTTTTTTTCCCTCCCCTCTTCCCTCTCGCTCTGCTCTCTCCCCAGGGTCCATTCCTGCCCCCCGCAGGCGCGGAGTGTTTGCGCGCCCAGCTCCCCGGCCTTGGGAACACCCGCCAAGCCCTTCCCCATCCTTCAGCCACTCTCCTCCTCAGGTGGGGGCACCCGTCAGCACGGGTGCGGCCGCAGCGCCTGGGCCGGTCTGCTGGAGGTGCGGAGACCCGGACCACTTCCGGGATCAGTGTCCGCTGATGGAAATAGGGGCAGTGGTGCGGGTCTCCGATGTTCCGCAGGCTGCCCCGATCGGGCTGGAGCGTACCGGATTCCGGTAAGAATCCAGGGGGGTACATACCAAGCTTTGTTGGATACCGGCTGTAACCAGACCACCATCCACCAACGCTTGGTTCAACCCGGGGCTTTGGGCTCAGCTAAACTGGTGAGGGTAAGGTGTGTGCACGGGGATGTTCACAAATATCCCGTGGTGACTCTGGCGATCAAATTCAGGGGAGAAAAACATAGTGTAGAGGCAGCGGTTAGTCCCCGCCTCACCCATCCGCTAATTTTGGGTACGGATTGGCCGAATTTTAGAAAGTTATTGGAGGGAGTTTGTGCGGATGGGTCCTGCGTGGAAGTGAAGGGGTGTGTGATGTGCGATGCTTTGGCGGGGGAGGCGGAGCCAGGGCCGTCCTCTGCTGCTCCGAGCAACGTGGGAAGGGGCGAGGTGGACGCTCCTCCTCTCCGGGAATTCTCGGAGGGGGACTTCCCCTTGGAGCAGTCGCGGGATGAAACCCTCAAGCACGCCTTTGACCAAGTGAGAGTAATCGATGGTCAACATCTCCGACCGGGTGTCGCCGTTTCATACCCGTATTTTTCACTCATTAAAGATCGGTTATACAGGGTGACGCAGGACGCCCAAACAAAGGAGGAAGTAACCCAATTATTGATTCCACGGAGCCGCCGGGAAATGGTTTTCCAGGCGGCTCACTATAATCCCATGGCCGGTCACCTAGGGGAACGGAAAACACTTCTCCGTCTAATAGCCCGTTTCTATTGGCCGGGCATTGGCGGTGACGTCCGCAGGTGGTGTGCGGCGTGCCGTGAATGTCAGCTGGTAAACCCACCGGCCACCCCAAAAGCGCCGTTGCGCCCTCTACCATTAATCGAGGTCCCCTTCGAAAGAATTGGAATGGACCTCGTCGGGCCATTAGAACGGTCAGCACGCGGACATCGCTTCGTGTTAGTCCTGGTGGATTACGCGACGCGATATCCGGAAGCAGTGCCTCTGAGCAACATCTCCGCACGTAGTGTTGCAGGGGCACTCTTCAAGATAATCTCCCGGGTGGGGATTCCGAAAGAAATCCTCACCGATCAAGGCACGACTCTTATGTCACGGGCACTTCGCGAACTTTACGGGCTCTTGGGCATCAAATCGATTCGCACTAGCGTTTACCATCCTCAGACAGATGGCCTAGTGGAACGATTTAATAAAACGCTCAAGAACATGATTCGTAAATTCGTACACGATGACGCTAGGAATTGGGATAAGTGGCTAGACCCCCTGTTGTTTGCAGTACGAGAGGTCCCGCAAGCCTCCACCGGGTTCTCCCCGTTTGAGCTGCTGTACGGGCGACGCCCCCGCGGTGTCCTTGACGTCATCCGCGAAGCATGGGAGGAAGGACCTTCTAACAGTAAAAATGAAATTCAGTTCGTTCTTGATCTTAGAGCAAAACTCCACACACTGGGGCGACTAACACAGGAAAATTTGCTCCAGGCTCAAGAACGCCAACGCCGGCTGTATGAGAGGGGTGCTCGGCTACGGGAATTTGCACCGGGAGACAAAGTACTCGTGATTACTCCCAACATCGAAGCTCTAAATTACTCGCCAGGTGGCAAGGACCCTTTGAGGTCACACGACGAGTGGGGATCTCGATTATGAGGTTAAACGTACCGATAGAGGGGCGCCGCCAAATTTATCACCTCAACCTCCTAAAATTATGGAGGGAGGAGGCGGCCTCTGTGACGCTGGCCACGGTAGTTCCGGAGAGGGCGGAGCTCGGACCGGAGATAAACAAAAACTTCAATCTCAACACTCCGGTTACTTGTGGGGACCAACTCTCACCGCGGCAGCTCACAGAGGTTTCTGAATTACAGAGGGAATTCGCGGATGTGTTCTCCCCTCTACCGGGCCGCATAAACCTCATACAGCACCACATCGAGACCGAGCCGGGCGCGGTGGTGCGTTGTCGGCCCTATCGCTTATCCGAACATAGAAAGAAAATAGTACGGGAAGAATTAGATGCAATGCTGGATATGGGCGTAATAGAGGAATCCCACAGTGATTGGTCCAGCCCGGTTGTTCTTGTTCCCAAGAGTGATGGGTCTATTCGATTCTGTGTGGATTACAGAAAAGTCAACGCGGTGTCTAAATTTGACGCTGTACCCCATGCCCCGGGTTGATGAACTGCTCGATCGGGTTAGGTACTGCTCGATTTTATTCGACCTTGGATTTAACAAAGGGTTATTGGCAGATCCCCTTGACACCAATGTCCCGTGAGAAAACAGCCTTCACCACGCCGTTTGGATTACACCAATTCGTGACGCTTCCTTTCGGTTTGTTTGGGGCACCAGCCACGCTTCAGCGACTCATGGATCGGGTCCTCAGACCGCACACCGCGTACGCCGCTGCCTATTTAGATGACATTATCATTTATAGCAATGATTGGCAGCGGCACATGCAACATCTGAGGGCCGTCCTGAGATCGCTGCGGCGGGCGGGGCTCACAGCAAACCCCAAGAAGTGCGCGGTTGGGCGTGTGGAGGTACGGTATCTGGGGTTCCACTTGGGTCATGGCCAGGTGCGTCCCCAAATTGATAAGACCGCGGCGATTGCGACTTGCCCTAGACCTAAGACCAAAAAGGGGGTGAGGCAGTTCCTGGGGCTGGCTGGCTATTACAGAAGATTTGTGCCTAATTATTCGGACGTCACCAGCCCGCTGACTGACCTCACTAAAAAGGGGGCTCCAGATCCGGTCCAATGGTCGGAGCAGTGCCAACAGGCGTTTACGCAGATTAAAGCTGCACTTTGTGGGGGGCCGCTTTTGCATGCACCTGACTTCTCTCTCCCTTTTCTATTACAGACGGACGCTTCAGACAGAGGGCTGGGGGCCGTACTCTCGCAGCTGGTGGAGGGGGAGGAGCGCCCGGTGCTGTACATTAGTCGGAAGCTCTCCTTAAGGGAGACTAAGTACAGCACCGTGGAGAAGGAGTGTCTGGCCATCAAGTGGGCGGTCCTCACCCTCCGGTACTACCTGCTGGGGCGGGCCTTCACCCTCTGCTCGGACCATGCCCCACTGCAGTGGCTCCACCGCATGAAAGATACTAACGCCCGGATCACCCGTTGGTATCTAGCCCTCCAGCCTTTTAAGTTCAAGGTGGTCCACAGACCGGGGGTGCAGATGGCTGCCGCCGACTTCCTCTCCAGAAATGGGGGGGGAGTGGTAGGCAGGCCGGATGACGCCCCGGCCTGAGTCGGGCGGTGGGGGTATGTGGCAGCGGGGGCGTGGTCAAGCGCCCGTCCGGGAGAGAAGAGCGGTAAGGGCGCTCACACCTGAGCTAAATTATGTCTAACACCTGTCTCTAATTGCAGTAGAGCGAGGAGAGCGGATTAAAAGCCAGCAGCCACAGAGCAGAGGAGAGCCCCGACCTACAGCAACCCAGTGTTTCTGTGTCGATATGTGTGTGTGTGCACATTATAAAGTGTCAATAAAAAAGGCTTACCTTGTGCCGGAGACCTGTTTCCCTGTCCTCTTTCAAGGAAGTTGTCAAACACACAAACACTCATATAACACACAAACACTCATATAACACACACATACTCATATAACACACACATACTCATATAACACACAAACACTCATATAACACACACATACTCATATAACACACACATACTCATATAACACACAAACACTCATATAACACACAAACACTCATATAACACACACATACTCATATAACACACAAACACTCATATAACACACAAACACTCATATAACACACACATACTCATATAACACACAAACACTCATATAACACACACATACTCATATAACACACAAACACTCATATAACACACAAACACTCATATAACACACACATACTCATATAACACACACATACTCATATAACACACAAATACTCATATAACACACAAACACTCATATAACACACACATACTGATATAACACACAAACACTCATATAACACACAAACACTCATATAACACACACATACTGATATAACACACAAACACTCATATAACACACACATACTCATATAACACACAAACACTCATATAACACACAAACACTCATATAACACACACATACTCATATAACACACAAACACTCATATAACACACACATACTCATATAACACACAAACACTCATATAACACACAAACACTCATATAACACACACATACTCATATAACACACAAACACTCATATAACACACAAACACTCATATAACACACACATACTCATATAACACACACATACTCATATAACACACAAACACTCATATAACACACACATACTCATATAACACACACATACTCATATAACACACAAACACTCATATAACACACAAACACTCATATAACACACACATACTCATATAACACACAAACACTCATATAACACACACATACTCATATAACACACAAACACTCATATAACACACACATACTCATATAACACACACATACTCATATAACACACACATACTCATATAACACACAAATACTCATATAACACACAAACACTCATATAACACACACATACTCATATAACACACACATACTCATATAACACACAAATACTCATATAACACACAAACACTCATATAACACACACATACTCATATAACACACAAACACTCATATAACACACAAACACTCATATAACACACAAATACTCATATAACACACAAACACTCATATAACACACAAACACTCATATAACACACAAATACTCATATAACACACAAACACTCATATAACACACACATACTCATATAACACACAAACACTCATATAACACACAAACACTCATATAACACACACATACTCATATAACACACAAACACTCATATAACACACAAACACTCATATAACACACAAATACTCATATAACACACAAACACTCATATAACACACACATACTCATATAACACACACATACTCATATAACACACAAATACTCATATAACACACAAACACTCATATAACACACACATACTCATATAACACACAAACACTCATATAACACACAAACACTCATATAACACACACATACTCATATAACACACAAACACTCATATAACACACAAATACTCATATAACACACAAACACTCATATAACACACACATACTCATATAACACACATCACTCGGAAACAACACTGAATATCACATCAGAGGTCTAAATATGGCGCAGTTTGCCATCCGTTAGCTAGCTATGAGCGGTGGGATTCAGAGATCGAGGCGGTCCGTGTGCATGCGGATTGTGGATTTGGAGAGTTCAGTGGTGAAACAGAAGTAAGAGTGAACGTGTGCGGGGGTTACTAAATGATTTTGGATTTCGGACGGCGGTCATGGCGACAGCAGTCGGGAAGGGGAGAGATGACTCATCACGAATAAAAAAAGAGTGTGTCTGAACCAGAGACTAAGGATGGTGGAGAGGAGTCGGAGGAGGGAGAAGGAGATGAGATGGAGGTAGGATGGACACAGGTAGGAGAAGGGAGAGGTAAATCCACAAATAATGGGAAAAAGAAGAGGATGAAAAAGAATAGCAGGGAAGAGTTGGCAAGTAGCTCAGGGGAGAGTGAGGAGAGGGTATGGGAGAAGGGAGAAGGGATAAGTTTAAAATGATGGTCTGGTTTAAAGATAGTAGTGGTATGATGGGGATTAGTCCTAATGATTTGACAAATGAGTTGAGAAGGTTAATAGGGGAAATTAGCAGTGCTAGAGTGATGGAAGTTGGGGCATTGTTGGTGACATGCAGCAATAACAAACAGAGAAATAAAGTGATGAGATTAAAAACGGTGTGTAAGCAAGAGGTAATGAGTTGTAGGCCAGTAGGAGGAAGGCTATGGGTAAGTGCTGTAACTACTGGAGTACCTTTGGAGGTGTCAGTGGAAGAGATAAAGAAGAATATTGAGGGAGGGAAAGTTGGCGAGGCCAGTCGTTGGCAGGTGAATAGAGAGGGAAGTAGAGTGGATAGTTTTTCTGCAATGCTAAAGTTTGAAGATGGGATATCACCAGATCGAGTTAAAATAGATTATATTAGTTATCCAGTAAGAGAATATGTAAAAGCACCGGTAAGATGTTATAATTGCCAGAGATATGGACACATCAAGCTAAAGTCTGTACGGCAAAAAAAGAGATGTGCTCGTTGTGGAGGTGAGCATGATTAAAGTCGGTGTGAAACAGGTGCTGAGGTTAGGTGCTGCAATTGTGGTGGAGCACATCATGTTGCATATGGGGACTGTGAAGTTAGGAAGAAAGCAGTGCAGGTACAGAAAGAGAGGGAGAAAAGTAGATTGTCATATGTTGAGACAGTGAAAGTAGTAGAATTAAGGAGCAAGGAGAAGTCAGAAGATGGTTATGATAGAGGGCAGATCATAAAGGCAACAAGAGGTCCAATACGAGTGAGAGAAGAAGGAAGGATCAGGAAGATGAGTTAAGAGTAAGTAAAACTTTGAGCTGTTATTAATTGCACAGCTCAGATGGAAAGAGAACTGAGAGGATACAAATTATTGTGAGGGCAGCTGAGAGATGTTTAGATGTGAGTTAATGACATGGGAGATAGTTAGGGATTGCCTAACAACAGAATTACAGCCAAGTCAGGAAACATGTTCTGGTCATTAATTATGATGATACTAATATTACAGTGGAATGGCAGGAGTCTTTTTGCAAATGGATTGGAGTTCAAAGGGTAAGTAAATGAATGAAGGATAAACCACATGTGATATGTATACAAGAATCATGGCTTAAACCCAGATTTGATGTAGTTTTGAAGGGATATTCAGCAGTAAGAAGGGATAGAGTAGAGGGGAATGGAGGGGATGTGTTACTTTTATAAGATGAGGAATTCCGTATAGATTGGTGGGAATGTGGAAATCAAAGGAGTATGTAGTAGTTGAGAAATGGGACCAAGGTCAGAAATATATTATAATACATTTTTCTAATCCATGTAAGAGACTGCAGTTAACCCTCTGGGGGCGCCGGCGCGTCCTGCTGGATATTTTCCTCATTACAGCATGAGAGACTATAAAGGGTCTTATTTGATTTGTGTACACTCACAATAACAACAAAATCTTGTGCTTTTATAAAATAAAGAAAATAAAAAGGGTGAGCTTACAGCAGTCTCTGTGTTCACGAGCATATTTCAGAAACACGTCACAGAAATGAACTGAAACTCTGTGAATACTGATCACACAAACATGAAACATATGTCTAAAGAAAGCTTCAAATGTCTACTTTTAAATAAAACTATTCAAATTTAAAACAAATATTCTCCTGTAATGTAATCTGTATGAAACAAAGTGATGTACAGTTTTTACTGGCTCAGCTCATTACAGCTAATGTGATCACTCCCACCAGCAGAGCGCGCCATTCATACGCTAATGTGCTGACACGATCAATGCAAATGGTGAACGCCCCCGACTGTGTCTTAAAAACATCAAGTTCATTCACTTTTCTGTGCGTTTGGAAGATCGCATGATACACAGAAAAAAAAGCATGAAAGACTTTTACTTCATTTAATAATTCAAACTCTTTGACAATCATCATGTGTCGTCCAGTAGTTGCTCAGGAAAACTGTGGATCTGCTGATGATGCATATGATTATAATATAACAGATGATCACTCACCGATGACACGAAATGACACTTCATTACTCCAGGAAGTGCTGAATTGTCTAGATGTGCTGCTAGCGGAACAAACGCATCTTCTGCTGTTCATTGCAGTAAACTTGAACTCTTTCTCATTAGAGTCTTGATAAACACCATCACACTGAAATCTGTATCTCCAGTCTGTCTCTTCTGTCCCCTGTACGTCACATGTGAGAGTGACAGTCTCTCCTCTGAATATCGGTGATGTTTCAGGATTTACAGTCAGAACAGGTTTATCTGTAAGAACCAGAAACAAACACACAACTCTCACTTTACAAACACACATGTTGCATCTACAGTTATGAACACACACACACACACACACACACACACACACACACACACACACACACACACACACACACACACACACACACACACACATGTTGCATCTACAGTTATGAACACACACACACACACACACACACACACACACACACACACACACACACACACACACACACACACACACACACACACACACACATGTTGCATCTACAGTTTAATTCACACTCTCTTTCTGATCAATAAATAAATAAATAATATTTTATACTATTTTTAATCTTTATCAAACTTGATTAATAAAACTAGGATTCAGTTTTATTTTATTATTATTATTAAGAAACTTTCAGAATCTGCAGAACTAGTGAATAAAAGTGATTGTAAGATGTGAGAAACATGTGAAAGACTGAATAAGATGATCATATATATGTATATTTGACTCAATGCAGCAGTGGAGGATGAGTTCATCTACACATACAGTAACTATCAGGTGAATAGATGTTACTGGATATGAAATGGGGTCCTCCATTCATTTAGAAATGTTTGTATTGATCGTAGTCTGTATCTGCTGCTGCATCATTTATTCCTTTCATTTGTTGTATTTATAAGAGTTGAGTTTTTAAGATAATGTCCCCAAATGTGTTTCATATTTATAGATATGATTTATGCCTTATGTAATCCCATATAAGTGCTTTACAGATATAAACTCATAAATACATCATATTACCCTCAGTTGTGCATTCACTCGTGTTTTAAGTGAAGAGGGGTTTCTGTCACCCGTTTAGTCGTGCTGTCAACATTCAGTTGTGACGTGTAATATACAGGAATAGATGTCTCTGAGTTTGTTCTAGCAACTGCCCGAATCTCTCTCTCTCTCTCTCTCTCTCTCTCTCTCTCTCTCTCTCTCTCTCTCTCTCTCTCTCTCTCTCTCTCTCTCACACTCTCTCTCTCTCTCTCTCTCTCACTCTCTCTCTCTCTCTCTCTCTCTGAGCGCATGCGCGTGAGTGGCGAGTGAGTGGAAGCGTGGCTGTGAGAGCGTTTGTTAAGCTTATTTGCTTTCAAATAATCTTTAACCTTAAATTTTTTTTGTTTTTTCATAATTATCTTTTCTTTTTTCCCCTTGCTGGACAGTCTTACTAACAGTCAAGAAAGTTTGTTTGGTTTCGCTTGCACGGTTTTCAGACGCCGGTATGGCGTCTGTTCCCGTGCAAGGAACGCCAAATCTGTCACGGAAAAGATCGCAAGCCCAGTCAGAAAGATCCCTCTGGGATGTAAAAATAGCGCACTCAAACATGTTCTTTCCTTTAGACGTCAAGTCTTTATGTTTCTGACTTCACAGGAGCGAACATTAGAAGTCTCGTTCCGTGTCAATCACGGGGAGAAGTCAGATATGGTTTACGCCAGCACTGAGAGCTTGAAGTGTTTTGAATGTGGAGACCTGGGCCATAAACGCTTCATGTGTCCACATAAAGATGACCAGCGTGCGTCCACATCTCATAAGGATGTGACTATTACTGATCAACAAACTAAAGAAAGTGATGAACAGAGACTTGATGGGCAGGATAAAGTGACCACAGAGGAGGGCAAGGTGCAAGAGGTGAGTGAGTTAAATGTAAATACTGATGGTGTGGAGCAAGCTGGATGCAGTTATGTATATGACAAACCTGAGAATGATGCAGACGATGTTGATAAGAATGAGACACAGAGTGGAAAACATGGATGATGATACCGATAGTCTATCCCAGTTTACTGATGATGGTTTTAGAGATGATGATCAAGGGTCAGATGGTGCAAAAGGAACTGATAAAGACCTATACAGTTGATGAAATTAATACTTTTCTTGATAAAACCAAAGGAAAAGCAGGTGTTGAAATAGGTAATTATTTCCCTGACATTGATAAATTCATTTCCTCTGTGGTATGGGCCAGGAAAGTGAGTAGCTACGACGAGCTCTCTCAACAAAAACGGTTTCGTCTTAAAAAAACACATCACAGTCCTCAGACAAGGCAAAAAGACAGTGAAAGCGAGGGGAAACACTAAATATTCTTAATGGCTTACAACTTTTCTTTTTCTCTCTGTTTTTTCATCCTTTTTCCATTTCTCATGGAGATCTTGCGGGGGGGATCAATTAATATAAATGGAATGAGGGATGGGAGAAAATTTGGTTTATTATCAGAAATGATAAGTTTGAAAGATCTTGGTGTTGTTTTCTTGCAAGAAACCCATAGCAGTCAAAATAATGAGATTGATTGGGGCTTCTGGTGGGAAGGAAAGAGCATTCGGGACTCATTTAAGTGCGGGAGTAGCTGTACTTTTCTCCCCTGCTCTTAAAACAGATTTTATTCAGAAATGAAGTGGTACCTGGGAGATTATTGTCTGTAAGGGCTGAAATTTAAAATTTAAATTTTTTATTCGTGAACATCTATGCCCCTAATTTAGGGGCACACAGAGTACAACTTTTGACCAAACTGGAGCACTTTTTAAAACAGCAGCAGGACGCTGATTTTATTGTATTAGGAGGGGATTGGAACTGCACTATTGATTTTACACAAGATAGGAATGGAGCAGAACCTCATGCACAGTCTGCGATTAGCTTAGCTAATATAATTAAAAATCTTAATTTCTCAGATGTGTGGAGAGAGCATAACTCATCAGTTCAGCAGTATACATGGATGAAATTTAACAATGGCAGCATTTCTGGAGCACATTTAGACAGGTTTTATATATCACATCATTTAAGAAATAAGATTGTTAATACATCTATAACCCCAACAGCTATTTCTGATCATAAACTCATCATTATTGAATGTGCTTTGACTGAAAGAAAACATACGAGTTATTACTGGCATTTTAATGTTAAACTTTTAGAAGACAAACAGTTTTGTGAGAATTTTAAATTTTTTTGGGAAACCTGGAAAAGTGAAAAGTGCTTTTATGAAAATATTATTCAATGGTGGGAAATTGGTTAAAGTACATATAAGAAGCTATTGTCAACAATATACATCTCATTCCTCCTTGGTTTTGAAAAAGACTTTGGAGTGTCTGGAAAAAGAGATCACGGACATTGAAATGAACATGAATGATGTTGTTGATGGTAATCTACACGATCTGTGGACTGAAAAAACAAATCAGCTGAGCTCCTTTTTAAATGAAAAAGTTAAAGGAGCTCTTATAAGAAGTCGTTTTAAAAAAAATAAGAGACATGGACGGACCGTCTTCATATTTCTTTAACTTGGAACGAAAAGCTGGACAAGAAAAGCAGATGCTCATATTAAAAGATAACAATGGACAAAATACTTCAGACCCAGTAAAGATGCGCAGAATTGCGGTGGATTTTTATTCTAGGTTATACGCTGCCGATACCCCAGATGAACTCAAGATCTTCCTGTGTTAACAGCAGAACACAAACAATCTTTAGAGACTGAACTCACTTTTGAAGAGGTTACAGCTGCTGTTATGGGACTCTCCTCAGGACGTACACCAGGACTGGATGGATTACTGGTGAATTCTATAAATCTCTTTGGAATATTATTGGACATGAGTATTTTGAGGCTCTCCAAAAATGTATTAAGGAAGAAATTCTTCCTTTGAGTTGTCAGCGGGCAGTTCTAACGCTACTCCCAAAAAAAGGTGACCTAACTCTCTTGAAGGACTGGAGACCTGTAGCAATTTTGGACTCAGATTATAAAATCTTTTCTAAATGTCTTGCCAATAGGGTAAATGGTTTAATGCATACAATTATACACACTGATCAGTCATATTGTATAAAAATAGATCCATAATAGATAATCTACATTTGGTAAGAGACATTTATGATTTTACTTCTTTTAATAATACCAATATAGGTTTTCTGTCATTAGATCAAGAAAAAGCGTTTGACAGAGTTGATCATAATTTTCTTTTTGATACCTTAAAGGCTTTTGGTTTTGGGGACAATTTTATTTCAAAAATAAGATTGTTGTACGTTGGAGCCACATGCATGATTAAATTAGCTGGTGGCCTCAGTACTCCTGTAAAGGTCAATAGAGGTATTAGGCAAGGTTGTCCTATTTCAGGACAACTTTACAGCATAGTCATTGAGCCTCTGCTGTGTAGGTTAAGAAGAGAGTTAACAGGTTTACAGATCAATACCTTGGATTTTAAGTGTTTTATCAAGCTCTCGGCATATGCAGACGATGTCACAGTTTTAATTCGAAACCAATGTGATGTTAAATGTTTAGAAAATGCTTTGGAGTGTTATGGGAAAGCGTCTTCAGCCAAAGTCAATTGGCAAAAAAGTGACGCTTTGTGGTGTGGTCAAGTTTTTAATAGTCCGTCACTACCTGGTGGGCTGCAGTGGGGGAGAACAGGTTTTAAATATCTAGGGGTTTTTATAGGGACAGATGATTATAAGAAAAATAATTGGGAGGGTTTAGTGGAAAAAGTGTGTGCTCGGTTGTCTCACTGGAAATGGTTGCTACCCCAGCTGTCCTACAGGGGGAGAATCCTGGTATGTAATAACCTGGTTGCATCATCCCTATGGCACAAAATGATGGTTCTAGAGCCTCCAGATGACCTAGTAAAGAAAATTCAACAGCACCTGGTGGACTTTTGCTGGTCTGGTCAGCACTGTTTGAAGGCACCAGTGCTCTATCTATCGATACAGGAAGGAGGACAGGGACTAGTCGACATTGGATCCAGAGTCAAAGCTTTCAGACTCCAGGCAGCTCAGAGACTCTTGTATGGGGAAGATGTAAGCTGGGCTGGGATAGCCTGTGCCCTCCTGAAAAGAGCGGGCAACATGGAATTTGACCGGCACTTGTTCCTTATGGATACTACAAAACTAGACCTGTCTGGACTGACATCATTTTATAGATCAATGTTAAAATCATGGACTCTTTTCAGTTTCTCTCGGAGCAAAACGAGATGAAGGGACTATGGCTGAGAGAAGAACCACTGTTTTTTAACTCTGCACTGGTTTTAGATCTTTTAATTCAGATTCACTCAGAAAAGCATTGTGGACTGCAAATTTTACCAAAATTGGTCATTTTATTCCTGAGGAAGGATGGATTTCTGCCGACAATTTAGCTTCAAAACTAAACATAAGATCAGTCCGGGTGGTAGAGAGACTGCTGACTCATTTTTACGAGTTTTTACCACCAGAATATAGACTGTCCCTAGAGACATCTTTTAGAGAGGAAGAAACTTCTGTCTTCCCAGATCTAATTTTCTCTCCTGATTGGCAAGAAACAGAGAATGGTCTGCTTTCTTTTAAAACACCCCAGCTGGGTTTTTTTTAGAAAAGCTGGAAAGAAAGCCGTCTATATATTGTGTGTAAAGGTGTCACATCTTCCTCAGCTTCGGAGTGTGAGAGAATCAAAATGGCAAGAGATCTTTGGACCAAGTGATTCCCCTAAAGGCTGCTGGAGGACCTTGTACAAACCTCCTATTGAGAAAAGAACTGGAGACCTGCAATGGAGGATTGTGCATGGTATAATAGCCACAAACAGACACAGAGCACACCTTGATCCTCAGGTCGGGGAGGGTTGTCCTTTTTGTGGAATACAAGAAACTGTTTTTCACCTTTTTCTTAATTGTGCGAGACTGCAACCTTTATTTTATAAAGTAGAAGAGTGGTGCCAAACCCTAGGGGAAGTTTTTACACCGGCAAGGTTTATTTATGGACCAAAGTACAGCAGAAGTATAATGGAGAGTCATGTTTTATTAAATTATTTATTCGGGCAAGCAAAGATGGCTATATGGTTATCTAGAAAAAATAAAATGAATGAAAAGGGTTCAACTGATGTAATGTTAATACTAAAGGGATTAATAAAATCCTGCATTAATATAGAGTTTAGCTACTATAAATTGATAAGCAACTTGCAAATGTTCAAACATAAATGGGGAGTAAACCAGTGTGTATGTGATATTGTCCTTGATGATTGTTTGCAATTTTATATCTGAGAAATGCTGCTTGTAAAAACTACACTCATATTTATGTGATTATCTCTCTCTCTCTCTCTCTCTCTCTCTCTCTCTCTCTCTCTCTCTCTCTCTCTCTCTCTCTCTCTCTCTCTCTCTCTCTCTCTCTCTCTGAACCCGGTCTAAACAGGTTTGTCTGTCAATTTCTGAGGTCCCAAGCAACTGAATAACCCGGGACCCATTTTTGAAAATTTCATTTTGTTTAAAAAAAAAAAATACATAAAACTGATTTTAAATCTTAATTTTAAATTCATCCTATCAGTTTTAGAAAAGTACATTCAAAAGATTTATGAAAAAAAACCTTGTTAAAGATAATTAATGCAAGTTTTCCAGTTTTTCTACATTACAGTGATATAAAAGCAATATTTACCTGCATATATTTGTACAAAACACTTTTATTTATTATAATTTATTTGAATGAACGGGAGGTGGAGGGATGCTGGAAACAGCTGAGACTGAAGACAGGTAAAGAGCTGCTTATATACTCCGGCTGTTAACTGAAAGATTAGATGGACTCACTCCTCCCCAAATTACCTTTAGGAACTTCATTTAGTAATTCAGTTGTTATTAGTTATTATAACCCAACGATTATTTATTGTTGTGTCATTATAATATGATATTAATATTATTATTTGATGGAGTTGTTGTATACTGTAGTAATATATTCCTGTTACTTTCACCTGGAGATATTTATAATACTGTAACATTTTTAACAGTATTGTAACTCGGGCTGCAACTAACGATTAGTTTGATAATCGATTAATCTAATGATTATTCGACTATTCTGCGATTATTGCAGCGATTAATCATTAGCTCTTAACTGATTATTCAGCTTCTGCCCGACTTGAAAGGTTTTATTAAACGTGCTTATTAACCATAAAGAGGACAAAATTATCCTTTAAATATACCTCTAAATGACATTCACTGAATTAAAGGGGGTAAAATAAATCCTATTTTTATCAAGTGTTTTTGTCTTGATTTCCATTTAAAATAGTCTAAAGATCCTTTGATACATTTACTTGAGAAACAACATATAAGATATTTACACTTGCTATAAGAGAATTTTCTTCAGGATAAGAAATGCACAAAAGAACAAACTTGTCTAATAATGTGCCGGTCCAGCGGGAGATGCTGAAGAAACAGTGAAAAGCAGCAGTCAAGGATTTTCATCTAGCACGTTTTTACACAGGAAAACCAAAACTGAGCAGACGGACACAAAAACATTCCTAACTCTAACTCATTCCTTCATGTGTATCTGTGAGTGAGAGCGCATGCGCGAAACTAATCCAGAGAGCGCTGACAACAGCGTATTCATGTGTGTACACAGAACAACATGTCACAACAGAAACAGAAATGAACTGCAAAAACTAAGAAACATTTCCAAAACAATTGCAATTTCAAGCTTTCTAAAGTATTTTTTTTATTTTTGCAAATATGTGTGTGTTAATGTGTGTGTGTATGTGTGTGAGGGCAGGTTTAAGTAGACTTTTTTTTAAGGTTACAAACTGGTAATTACAAGGATATTATGCCATAAATGTGGTTTATGAGGACATTTCTAGTGTCCCCATAATTTAAGACGCTTAAAAAAACCCAATGTTTTATTGAAAATTTAAAAATGCAGCGAGTTGTTTGTGAGGGTTAGGTATAGACTCTATAGTTTGTACAGTATAAAAATCATTATGTCTATGGAGACTCCTCATAGTGATAGCTGCACCAGCATGAGTGTGTGTGTGTGTGTGTGTGTGTGTGTGTGTGTGTGTGTGTGTATATTTTGCATTGAGGATGTTTTAGAGTCTCACCCTGTAATTTCTGTCTGTTTTTTTTTCCTGCATTGTTGCTGACTTATTGACTGTGTTTGACAGATAAAAACATTGCTCTGTTTTTCACTCTTTTTTTTCACTCCCTTGTCAATTTTCACAAGGAATACCAAAAGTGACCTTTTTTTTTAATGACTACTCGAATCTAGCTCAATTATATTTTTATATGTTCAAATGGCAAATGGAGGAAAAGGCACCGTACTGTCTCGTACTGATAAAATAAACGTCCTGGTTACTTCCGTAACCTCCATTCCCTGATGGAGGGAATGAGACGTTGTGTCGATGTTGTGACACTAGGGGTCGTTTTTGAGAGCCCGAGACACCTCTGATCTTTGATAAAAGGCCAATGGGAATTGGCGAGTGGTATTTGCATGCCACTTCCCCTGAACATATGGGAATACCGCTCATTAAGGTTTTGTGCTGAGGAGCCGAGAATAAGGTCCCGGCCATTTCAGCGGGTAGTTCAGAGTTGTAGTAGGAGGGACACAACATCTCGTTCCCTCCATCAGGGAACAGAGGTTACGGAAGTAACCAGGACATTCCCTATCTGTCACTCACTCGATGTTGTGTCGATGTAGTGACACTAGGGGTCCCCTACAAAACAGCAAAACTAGCTGAACATTGTTACGTGGATCGGCGGTGCAAGATGGATAGACTACTGTGTGCCGCATAGCCAGCGCAACCAGCCAGCACATAACCTCCCCTGACGCTAGTATGAGTGTCGAACAGCACTTTCTAGTAGGAGAAAGTCAACCAGGGAACACATTTGTGAATGCTACTGGGAATTGACAACGCACATCTTCAGCTCAAGGGAGGTGAAAGGTGCTATGTGCATGCAATATACCTGGCCGGATGACCAGGACTTACCTGTTCATTCCTGCTAAGACACGGGATTAAACCGGCTCAACCCGGATATTGGAGAATCTCGCAAAGGTGTTGGGTGTGGCCCAGCCCACTGCTCTGCAAATGTCTGTTAGAGAAGCCCCACTGGTCAGAGTCCAGGAGGCCGCCACACTCCTGGTGGAATGGGCTCATAGCCCTGCAGGGGGTGGCATGTGCTGAGCTTGGTAAGCACCGTAGGCCCTAGCTGTCAGGGACAACGTAAGCCTACTGGCCCTGGACGGGAGCTTCGGGCTCCCGCACCAGGTGGCGGTGCTCTGCGGGCATAGGTGCATTGCTAGTGCCTTGTCCACTGGGGGCATCGCCAAGTAACCCCTGGCCACTCCGCCATTGAGGGTAGAGAGAGTGGGGGAACTGAAAGATCAGGACCGGACAGTAAAAGGTGCCTCCCACCTTTGAAATGTGATCTTGTGGGGCTAGTGAGTGGCACTGTAAGCCCAGATACCAATCATCGAGTTGCGAGAGTTCAGGGGAGAGCGGAGAGTTCCACTCTAGCCTGACCCTCGCGGCGGCCCGGGAAAGCATGTCCATCATTTCCGCATCCACCTTTGACTGGGCGACCACGACTGAGGGGGGAATCACAGCGGAGGTTTCCACGTCAGACTGGATGAGCCCGCTCTCCGACACTGCGCTCGAGAGCTCATCACCTTCGCGGGCAACAAACAAGAGGTCGAACTCGCCTTGGGACGAGCCAGCGCACTCAATCGAGCGCCTAATCAGAGCAAACGAGTGTGCCAAGTAATGGGAGGGCCGTGGGAATTTACCCGGTGGAGGTGGTCCCGTTGTGGTCCCCGAATTGCCCCCAGTGATCGCCGCGCTGGCCTCATACATGTAGGTAGGAGAACCGAGGCAGGGAGCCGCTGGGGTGACGTGCTTTCTAACGAAAGCGAGCCGCGACCATAGCGTTGCATTTGTTATGTCCTCGCAGTGAGGACATGAAAATATGTCCAAGCGTGGGCAGCACCCAGGAACGAAAGACAACGATCGTGGCCATCTGAAGGTGAGAGATATCGACCGCATCCAGGAATAACACACAATTTGAAGGGCATCTTCAAAAAGCCGTGTCTTTAAAAAGACTTTCCGATGTGTGCCGCTCTTTTAGAATATACTCTTTTAGAAGGAAAAATACTCTATAGAATATACGGTAAGGATCCAGCAGAAGTGAAAATAGAAGCCATGGGAAATTCAGCTCTGAAGAGAAATCTGAATAAGCGGTATGCACGTCCCCTCCTTTACCCATATGTTCTGGAGAGTGGCATACAAATACCACTCGAAAATTATAACTGGCCATTTATCAAATATCAGAGGTGTCTCTGGCTCTCAAGAGTGACCCCTAGTGTCACAACATCGACACAACTTTCAGTGAGAGACAGATAGGAAAACATTTTTATTCAATTTAATATATATATATATATATATATATATATATATATATAAAATAACTGAATATCATAGAAGGTTGAATGATACAAAGATGAATGAAATAAATTATGGCAAAGGGTTTTGCTGCATAAGAAACTAAACACATACGCAACCTGATCTCAGACCATCATGCAATGTGTGAAGATGTGCCAACACAAATATTATTAATTATATATCTTGTTCACTACACTTCAAATCATGAATAAAAATCAACAATATATTTATGAATTATGAGTTACCTGGACTTTGTGCAGAATAGCTGTTACACATCAGCACTGAAAGTAAAAAAAGAAGAATTTCCATTAATTCAACAACACAATTCAATACAGATGTTGCACTACAATTATCTGATGGACCCAGTTGTAAAATTTCAATCATGGTGTAAATTTATCAGTCATGTTAGTTTAAATTTCCCTGATATGTGGTATAGCCTATTTGATTTTCTTGATATATTCAACATTTTCAGTTGGCAACGCACGTGTCTGTTGAAATAGCTGTTCTATTCAATAATTCACAGTTTTTAAAAGTGTACTTAAATAACAGAATTTCTAGCTGATGATCTTTTTACACACAGACATACATGGCGAGCAAGAGACAGATGGCGCACTTCTTAGAAACAATAATAAAATCCTCTTGTGTGGCCCCGCCTGTCAACCGCCTACATCACCAATGCAACATACGGCCCTGGTCTTCCTGTCCCCTTTGTTGATACATTACAGGAAAATAGTTTGAAGTTTTAACAAAGTTTTTATAACAGAACTTTTGACCAACTTTCTGCTTATAGACTCTCAGCCAGATAATGAAGACAATATTACAACAATAGGGCCTCCTGCACATTACTCAAACATGTTCAATAAGAACAGCAGACAGACCGTAGATTAATAGAGAAGTTGAGAGCGATCTGAGAGCTCAAGATGGAGAGAGTCTATTTAAAGATACAGCACACACAACACCAACTCACGGAAACAGAAATATGTCTTAATCAACAGAAAATCCAAAGATTATTACTATAAAATAAGATACAAGTATATAAAATATGAAGAGATGAAACACATCAAAGTCACAACATGTACACAAGTCCATCATCTTTCACATGAACACAGACAGATGCATTTGATCTGTAACACACAGTAATAACTGCAGTCTTCACTCTCATCATCACTATAACACCAAACATTATTTATATATGAACAGAATAAAGAATACATGAACACTGAGACAGTAAATCTACAGTATAGACCTGTGCACACACATCACCATCATGTGTTTCACACACACAGAAATAACAGAAGATAATATAGAATATAATAAAACACTCACAGAGTATAAGAGGCAGCACACTGGACTCCATACTGTCACTTTAATGAACAGTTTAAACTGTGCGGTCTGTCTAAACCAAACATTTCCTGTGTTCAAACGTCATTTCACACTTAAGAGACAGAAATAAAAGAGGTGATGCCAAGAGTCTACAGACCAATGCATGCAGAACAACTTTTCGTGCATTCAAGCTGTTGAAGATGTTCCTCTTTAATTTGAGCAAAGACTTGAACATGAACATCTAAACACACACATGCAAATCATGTCGACTGAATCAGACACAAAAGTGACTCTGAAGTGAATTAAATTCAGACTGTCTGTGATTCACAATAAGATTTAAAACATGTTAATTTCTCCTCTAAAGGAGGTCTGAAGCACAACAGTCTCTTAAACTCTCTCAGTATCAGGATATTAAAGAAGTGAAACTGCTGCATCAGATCTGCTAACACAACATGTTCTGAGTTCATGGGAACAAACACAAACACAAAAACTGTGAAAACAGAGTGAGAATGAAAGTCACATGTGAAGAGAAGATTGTGATAATGATAAAACAACAACATGGCAAAAATACGTGGCCTTTAGCCTCTTTGTTAGCGTTCGAGTCCCGTTCGGAGCGACCAGAACCGGTTACACATGCAATTACTAGAAAATTAAAAGCTCTCCATGTTTTACACCACAAGCAGGTATTACATTTAAAATTTTATTTAAATCACTTTGTTTTTAGACATTTTAATTAAAATAGCAACAGATCCAGTGAAAATATGTGCATCAGTGAAATACTCAAACAACTTTCTGAATGTTGAGTGATTGACTTTACCTTATTACACACTTATTACATGCTTTTTAAGTGCCAAATTCAGTGAGTGAGAAAAGACTAAAAGTGACAAACAAAAATATTTATTCACAATATTATGTAGAAATTAATTAATGCGCCACCGTGCAGAGAGTAGTGATTAGTGAGTTCACCAGCGGAGTATGTGTGTCGTGGAAGTCAGAAGAAGTTTGGAAGAATCCTCGTTACAAGTTAGATAATGTGAGAGACGTCCAGCGGACAATACCAGTAATAGCAGAAGTGTAGATCCCTGGCACGCGGGCATAGACTGGAATTCCTCCGTGGATTGTCAGGCTGAAACTCAGCAAAGACTGGAAGGCAAACCACAACACGAACTACGCGGGCAAACAACACAGTGACAGGACAGGACCAGATAAACAAAGAGAGCGAGGTTAATACTCAACTTGATATAATCATCTGGTGAAGAAACAGAGAAACATGAGGGCATAAGTAGGGAGTGAAATCAGGCTGGAACAGGTGTTGCTCAATAAGCTAATCAGTGTCATGATCGACGCTGCCCTGAGAACAATGAATGTTTCCATGGAAACACCGTTCATGCTGCGCCTGAGAAACATGAGGGAGAGAAAATGACAAAACAAACAGAGCAAACCTGTGGGCTTACACAACCATGACAGTCTAAAACTTGTTCATCCAGGTCAGGACTGCAGTTCCCCATCATTCGTGTGCACAGGCTGATCCGCAAAGGAGACTACACAACGCATGTTGGTGCCGGTGCTCCTGTTTATCCAGGCTGTGCTGCTGCCCAAGAAGACGAACTAAAGTCTGATTCATATAAACCCAAAGAGTCTTTTAAGAGTCACACTTGAACTGTAAGAGAGTGATGTCTTTATAGTCCTGTGAAAACGATAGAAAGATTTGTATTAAAGGAAAATTTTCATATATAAAAAAAATGTGGGTGAAGGAATATAGTGTCAGCTTTAAAATACAGATATCATGAATGAGGAAGTAATGATAGTTGTATATGTGTAAATGTAGAATATAGATTATTTAATCTGCACATCAATAGTGTATTTAATAACATGCACAAACAGTTTAGACTAAATAAAATACAAATGCAGGATAGACGGTATAAAAATATTCCCGAGGGATGATATACTAACATTGTGAATTAACAGTTTGTTTCTTTGGGTTGTTGATGATGGGTTAAAAGTGAGATCAGATTGCTTAATTTAATTTGTATTTTCAAAATTGTGTAACAATAAAAAATATAATTAATTTAAGAATATTTTGTGAATATTGTAATTAAAAACATAAATTTATATTATTATAAAGTTATTCGTTATTACCATTCATAAGA